>NC_134568.1:204718216-204983216 GCF_050947875.1 Dermacentor variabilis
ATGAAGTAAATAATGAGTAACGCTGTCGACCATCTAATTGTATTTGCTTGCGATCTACATTAAAAGTCTCACTAAAGCAGCAGAGCGCTGTCGAGCGACAACTGGCGCTAGCAAACCAGGAGTGGAATCGCAAAGCTGTTCGCACGAAGGAATGGAGGAAGCAATCACTATGTATTTCTGCGCATCAGCGTCAATACAGCCGCTACCGTAAGCTGAATTAATGGCACACAAAAGCGCTCACTTTAAAGCTTGTCAATGTGTGCGGAGCGCGACCGTTGGGAAGGAGAACGGGAAATCAGTGGGGAATAAATTCACTGCGCAATATTTAATTTAGCCATTTGAATAAGCTCGGTGCACGCTTCAGAGACCTGATAATCGTTCCATAAGGAAAGCCTAACGAAAGCAAAAAGTAAACTAAGTAAACGGTTATATTTTGATCTCGTACGAACATGCGGGAGTTATCGCTTTTTTACACGAAATCTCCCTGCTGACGCTCTAAGAAAATAAAACAAATGAATACTTCGGTCCTATATAGCCCTAAAACTGTTTGAAAGAAACACACGCATGAACAAAATAATAAGCGCATACAAATCAACACTCCCTATCGCAGCATCTCGCTCTTCCGCATCAATTTTTCTCGACACTTTTTTTTTTCCAAAAGATTTCATATGACTTATCTTTTACTTTTCCGTAATGAATCTCCTGTTCAGAACTTTACAAAAGTACAGAGAAAGGAAAAATTGCCTCGAAAGTAAAAAAAAAAATTAATCGCTCATTCACCGAGGGAACTTTTCGGAATTCTTAATTAAACTTGTGAAGACTTGGGAACGGCTCAAGCCTTTTCCAGAAGAGGGTTCCATTTTTATTCCAGGAAAAAAAAAAGAAGAAGGGAAGAGAGTGCGCGCTACAACACCGAGGAAATTAGAGGTCGGGGTATGTGTACGTCAATTTTATTCTTCCTTTCATCTGGTCTCAAATGATAAATGCAAATTGCGGTACTGCTAGTACGTGTTTGTGTAAATGCGCGAAGGTCCATACCAGATCTTAATGACGCGAACGCGGCCGTCCGCAGCAAGCTAGAAGCCGGCTGCGGGCTCGGCAATCATCTCAAATGACGGCACTAGCAGAGCGAAAGTTTTGAGAACGCGGGCGGAGTTTCCGCGCTCGTTGTTCCAATAGTTGTCAGTTTATAGTCGCTGCCAACCTCCTTAAATGTTGAGGTCGTTAAGCGACGCGACTCAAGTCTGTTGGAAGAATAAAAACGAAGACACTTGGAGGACGCTTCTGGCGCTGAGCAGCTGATTACCACCGTCGTGTAGTAGATGTCAACTACATCCTCGTCCCAATCTGTTACGGCCAAGGCTCCCTTGCGAACAATAACGACATCAATTAAAAAAAAAAAGATGGCCCTGTTAAACGATCGATGCAAATCAGCAGAATAACTCAGCGCCAATTGTCTAACAATGGATCAAATAAAAGTCACATTTGGCTTCAGATACGAATGTTGTACGTATATGTATACTATAAGGAGAGCCACGTTTTGAGGACGTTGGTCCCATCATTGGACAAAACAGCAGAACGAATCTGTTCTTGATTAGGTACAACTCACGACAAGCCAAATTTGCAAGCGGGAAAGCGCTTTTCTTATGGCGGAAAGGAGGCGGAAGTATGCATCCCACTATTCAAATAGGCCATTTTCATCAAAGAGGGCATGGCATGGCATCGTTGCCTCCTTTTGCTTCCTCATAGCTGCCTGTAAGATGGCCAGAAGTAGCCTGTGGACACTAGTACGTACACTAGTACACTGTAGCACTAGTACGTAGAAAAGATACCCCTAGTAAAGAGCTGGTAAATGTCCCAGATAAAAATCGACAAAGAATACTTTTCTGGCGTCTTCGAGGTGCCATGTGCAGAGTGCGAGCAGGTGTATATTGGAAAAACTTGAAATTTTAGGCGAAATTTGCCGGCAACACGCAAACGATGTGAAAAGTAAAACATTGCCTCAAACGTGATTGCTGAGCACGCGGAATCTTTCGGTCATGAAATAGACTGGGGAAAGGAACGTATCCCTACGAGCGGAAAAAAAAAAGTCTATGTTCATCGAGACTACTACTCCGAACCGCAGTGATGGCAGTCTTCCACTCTTCAAGCCTACATAACTGTCTGCTCTTTCGCATCGTTCTCACTGTGAACACAAGACTGCCGTGTGGGAGCAGAGGCGTTGTTTAAAGTTTTTCGCAAAATATTTTCCTTTCTTGGTCGGCATTCTATTTTTTCATCACACCTCTTCTCAACCAGATGGGATTCCGTGATACCCTCGATTCTGTCAATGAAGCTACAAAGCTTCATAACATAGAGATAGAGCCCAGTGCTAGATTAAATATAATTTAGCGGGCCTTTCTCATTGCGAACCTTACCAGCCTGTCATTTAATGTTTCCAATTACTTCGAAGATGAGCGTCAAGCAGTTTACCAGATGGCTGAGAACATTAAAAAGTGTTCAGTGTCCCACTTACACTTACCATGCACGTGGTACTCCGCTACTGTAGATGTTTTTCTTAATGCTGCTATATAGCCTGAGAATGCCAGATAAAATTAAATTTACTATGATTTCCTTTCCGATATTCGTGGTAACAAAAACACTTTTAGTACGTTGGCTTGCACTCTAATTTTAATCACTTTGATTCAGAGAACAGCTGCAACGAACATGTTGCAAAACATAACCGATCATTCCAGCCCTTGTTACGAATTAAAACCCAAGCTACCATAGTAACGCTGCATTATTTACGCAGATACCCGCTCTCAAATTTTCAGAGGAGTTTAGAATAAAACGCAAATATAACAATTCAGTGGAAAAGTACAGAAACCTAGTAAAACGCACAAAATGACTTCCACAAAACACTTTCATATCCAGTTCGGCAATCTGATAAGTAGTTTTTATGCACATGGATAAACATCTCTCCTCCCTCTCCTTCTCTCCTTAATGTGAAGCGTTGTCATGTATTTCTCTTTATTTGCGACATGACTTACATTAAAATAGAAATTTCATTTCCGGCAGTGATCGCCGTGTTTGTTTATCTTTGATTTTTCGTTTCACTCTACGCGTTTGCGCAAGTCACAGTAATAATAATAATTAACCCGCCACACTCACCTCCCACACACGCGCGCAAACACACACACACACACACACACACACACACACACACACACACACACACACACACACACACACACACACACACACACACACACACACACACACACACACACACACACACACACACACACACACACACACAGGCACGCATACACGCACGCACACACACACACACAGGCACGCATACACACACGCACGCACGCACACACGCACGCACGCACGCGCACACACACACACACACACACAGGCACGCACACACAAGCAAAAAAAAGACACGACCAGTCAGGAAGCGCGCAACGCGGGCAAAGCGTTTTTGATACCGGCTGGCACTTTCAATCCTTCAGGGCTCGATGGCAAAGTTTGAGCCATAAAACTATGGAGTTTCTCCGGATTGCCCGGAGTTACCAGCTTAACAAAGAAGCTTGAGAAGAAGCTACGGACCGCGCAATGGGCGATGGAACAAAAAATGACTGGCGCAACGTTAAGAGGCAGGAAGACAGCGGTGTGGATTAGAGGGAAAAGTGGTGTAGCGGATATTCCAGCTGACAGTACGAGAAAGAAATTTAGTTGGGCAGTTCATGTAATGCGTAGGGCAGATATCCGGTGGCCCATTGTAGTTACAGAAGGGTGCCAAGGGAAAGCAAGAGCAGCCGGCGACGTCACGGAACTAAGTGTTGGGATGGAATTGCAAAATTGGCAGGCATAGGAACGGCTACCAGCTCGTATAAGTGGAAATTTATGCGAGAAGCCTTCATCCTGCATTGGGCAAAATATAGGGTGTTGTTGATGACGACGACGGTGATGACGTTTAAAAGTGGCACTGCGGTAATGTTGTACAAGTATGCACAGGATTCCCGCTAATCTATAGAAGCCGGGACTGGCGAATAGTGTTCGTTCTGTCAGGCTGAATGAGTCTCCATAAAAGAGGGACGTGTCTCCACTGAAATACAAAGTGGCTTCACGAAACAGCAGAAACACGAGTGCGTTATGAACTATGCTGCTTTTATTATTGATACTTCTGTGGCACGCTGCAGACCATGAAGCATGAAAAACTAGCGCGAAGTGCTTTGATAGCTGCTTCACTGTCCAGCCGCACTTGTGCTGTAGACAGGAAAAGCGAAGCCAGAACCTCACTACTATAGTACACACTAGAGCTACGGTTATTATAAGCCTTCGCCGCATCGGTGGACGCTATACAAGCTGACGCAAAATGCTTATAGCATGCCGTGTACTCCTTTTCGCGTATTCTAAAGCTCCCAAATTATTCTGAGAGGTACACCCTATGTGTATATAGACAAATCGCGCTACGTAGCGCAATCCTGTTTCCATACTAAAGAGAGTGCTTGAACTCGAGGGCAGGCTTTGAAAACGTTTACCCCATGTAAAAGTGCGCCATCATAAACTCGTAAATGACTTCACACGTATTACTACGACATTTTTTTTGCAATTTCCACCAAGCAGTGATTAATTGCCCACTTTTAATTAAACAAACGCTGTCAACCATGGTAAAAAGTGGCAGTTCGTTCGTGAACAAAAAAAAAAAAGAAAGAAAGAGAACTGCAGTGGATACGGTCATCTTACAAAAACCCAGATCCGTTTCCTGTTTCATGCAGTGCACTTTTCAGACAGCGATAATACAACTAATGCTTATGTTTTCTTTTAATTTTTTTACATTACTTCCTCGAAAAACATTCCCACACCTAAAGCTTACCGAGGATATTAACAGGCCATTAAATTGTTTCCCGTGTTCTTGCTCGTTAACTTTTTACTATAGGAGAGCTTAGTTTCGACAAATGACGCAGCGTTTGTCATTAGGCTTGTTTTTTCGTTTATTTCCGCCGGTTAATGCTCGTTCCAAAAACTCATTAGAATTTTTCTACAAAGCCACGCTATTTTGCTTCTTTAACCTCGAGAGCTCAAACATGTTGCGGAGCTTAACAACCACAACAAGCTACATTATGTTTAAAGAATTCTTGAGCAGGACAAAAAAAAAGGATAATGATACATTCCCCCCAATCGAAACATTCGAAGCGTTTTACCGAATATGATCGAAATTTCCGAAGGCAGGATGGTAAACCTGATATGCCTTATTTTTTTATTATTTCTTTGCATCACGCCATGACGGTGGAAGTCAGCAAAGGTGTGACATGCTAATTAGCAGCCTTTATAACTCGACACCCAAATATCTTTCTAATTAGTACTTTAGGGCATATCGAAGCCAGTTACGTATACTGTTAACAGCATGACCATTAAATGGAAATCATTAGAGCAGAGCAGTGCTTAACATTTGCCGGCATGCATGCCGCGCGTATTTTGCGCACGGATACCTGGAAGCCATGTGGCAGTCGGAAGAGTTTCTACATAGTGATATGTTTCGAACGCCGGCGGGCTTTGATCACGCAGTTACGTTCGTTTACAGCACGCATTGATTATTAAACTCTAGTCAAGCGACTTGAATGCATGCGCGCACTATGTCTGGCACACTTTCCGACAGAATGCGCCACTGATATCGTGCTATCGAAAAAATGTATTAAATGTATTCTCCCCTCGCCCCCGGCGCTTACTTCATCACCTTTAAGAATTTGCTCACTGCTGCAGTTCAGGGCTATAAGATTAAGCGGCTGAGAATGAGGTCGTGGGTGCGAGTCCCGGACGCCGTGGCCGCATTTAGGCAGGGAAGAAGCCCCCTCCCCCCCCCCCCCAAAAAAAAAGAAAAGAAAGAAGAAAGATATGAAGAGAAAGCAAAGCGCCTTTGCACTGGTTTCTGGAGCGCACGATAAGGAACCTATACAGGCGGCCAAACGGTAAATACGGTTCGCTACCGTACACTGGCGGACGGGGTTCTAGCCTCCATGTGTTTTCATTTTGAACCTTGTGATCTAGTGATCTGCCGTCTGTCACTCTATTTCCTTTTCATATTTCTACGTCTCCGTATAGCTAAAAAGATGCAATGTTAGTAACCTATCCACAAGAATTTGCGTAACGCGGAAACTGCCAGAAACATGAAACTTGCCGGTAACGGCTCACGAATATTAGCGTGGTGCACATCTACACTGATTAACTCGACGCTGTACAATACCTAAAAAAAAATGTTTCCAAGTCGCTGCAGACCTGCTAAGACACGCATTCTTCTCTGGTCTTTCCTATTCATTGTCAATGTAGGTTCGGTGCAGGGTAATGGCGGTAACCTGTACAACCATCTCGCGCACAGAATTGCGCACTCGATTTCTGCTATATTAGAAATTCCACCCACTTGGCTTCCTTGAGACGCCCCATTTATCCTCTTACTCCCAAAATTACGTCTCCATCAGGACACACGGGCCTTACTCCGTCCTTTCTTCGTCTACCTCCCCTGTAATCGTTCTCGGGCGGCGAAAGTTTCCGTAGACTACGGGATAGTGCGGCGCTGACACTTTCCGCCACCTGGGCCTAGGGTAAGACAAATGATGACCTCGTGCTCTGTCCAGAGGATTCTACTCTAGCATCTGCACCAGGCGTTCGTGCGTTGTGGATCTGCCCAGGGGGCGAAACCTAGACGAGAGAAAAATTCAAGAGCTCTCAAGTTACGAACTGGTCAGACAGACAGCTACACGTGTCCGCTGTTGCGTACTCCAGGGTAGCGTATCGTACTGCTGCCGAGAAGTAGCGGCGCCTGCCTATCGAAGCTCGACCGACGTTACTTATTGAGTAGCGTGGCGTTGTCTGCGGGCTGCAGGCATCCGGTAGACCATGGCGACCAAGCGAGGGCGAGACGATTTCTAGTGCGAAACTTGCACGGTTTATTCAAAAGTAGTTGAAAGAAAATGAGAAGAGCACAATTGATCAAAAGTACATTTCGGAGCCCCTTAAATAGGCTCTCCACAATCGTGGGCTGGACCTTGCTTCCGTCGATGTCACGTGACCGGCACAGAAAGAGGGCCCCTCCCCCTCTTGTTATACCGAGCCGGCTGAAAGGAAGAAGTCGTCCCGCCTCCCGGAATTGTAGACGCCTGTCCGCCTCTTCTGCTATTGGCGGGTTCGTGGAAGTTCTCTTCTAGGTCCAATTCGTGGAAAGGGCCTCTCTAAACTCGCACAGGCACACACACACACACACACACACACACACACACACACACACACACACACACACACACACACACACACACACACACACACACACACACACACACACACACACACACACACACACACACACACACGCACACACACACACAAAAGAGGCTGTACACTGCGGGGCTTCCGGCAGACAGGCACACTCGAAACGGTCATGGCGAATTAGAAAGTCGCGCTTCATTTCGACGAGGCAGGGTGAGAGGTTCGGTTGAAATTCCTTTCGCCACGTGGTCTCAGACGCCAACCCTAACACCGCTCATGGACAAGTTCTCTAAGCCACTGTTCCAATTCTTGTATGAAAGGACCTGTGGACTTTTATTTAAATAACAATATAAGCTGCAGGAAACGCTGTTGGAATAAAAAAAAAGTAGGTCGTGCATTTTACACGTGAGGATCCTGCTGCCTTGCTAAGTCCGAGATCTATTCGAACTTTTCACTTCCCGCATTTCGAGAACTATGGCTGTTATAGTCGTTCCTCACCTTAAGCCCTGTATCAGTGACATTATTTAGCTGTGGTCTCTATTTCGAATCTATAAATTAATAAAAAAAGAAAACCGCTGGCCCAGTTCGCTTGTGCCAGCAACTCTATGTCTCAAAGAATGTGAGGCCGCATTTGCTAATGTCTTCTTCTTTAAGAATTACCTCTCATTTTTCAGCGCCTCACTTTTCATTGCTATCACCACTGATAGGGCGCCGTCTATAATAACCAGTCCTTGTGCGTGCTTTTGTCTTGTTTATCTAGCACATGTTTGTTTAGGAAAATTCTCAAGTTCTTAGTGCGCCTTCAGTAGACGTCCCTTCAAACACCATAGTAGTTAAAAATAACTTAATGCATCCCCAGCTCCTTCTTTCGGAATTTAAAGAAATAAAAGAGATGAATATAAGCCACACACTGGCATAGCATGGGCCACTAAAGAGCAATATAATGGGCAGATTGCGGGCGCGAACCCGAGTATAAAAGCTGCGTCTTTTCCAATCCAATATTGAATTTCTGAGAGTAAGAAAGCGCGCCTTAGATATACATCTGCCGATTAGTTCGCGATCGTGCCGTTTGAATAGAACGCAATGAAATAGAGTGAATTAATTATTATTTCTATCATTAGTTGCCGGCTGCCGCGTTTCGCACTCTTGAAAAAGCAAAGGACCGTCTGTAAAGAGTGTGGATTCTTCCTCCATCTTTAGGTCTGCTGCGTTAAACGCTACTTGCAAATTGCTGTTGTCAAACGGAGTTTCGACGCCAGGCAAATGGGCTTGCGGCGCTTCAATAAATGTGCATTTGGCACCTCTGTCATGCATAAAACCGAGACATGTCATTCCTGGCCTCTGAAACACATATCGGTTTGAACCCGCAAGCTTTCTATTAGCGTGCTTGCGCTAGTGTCTCCGCTTGTGGCTGAGTGCTTGTCTTGTAGCGCATACCAAGAAGCTTGAAGTGCTCGACAGTTTAATAGAGTAGATAGTAAAAATGACCAGTGGCTCAGTTTCTGTCTTGGCACCCATGCTCAACAATACATAAGAGGAAGCTTTAGCACCGGTCATCATCATCATCAGCCTGGTTACGCCCACTACAGGGCAAAGGCTTCTCCCAAACTTCTCCAACTAACCCGGTCATGTACTAATTGTGGCCATGTTGTCCCTGCAAACTTCTTAATCTTATCCGCCCACCTAACTTTCTGCAGCCCCCTGCTACGCTTCCTTTCCCTTCGAATCCAGTCCGTAACCCTTAGTGACCATCGGTTATCTTCCCTCCTCATTACATGTCCTGCCCATGCCCATTTCTTTTTCTTGATTTCAACTAGGATGTCATTAACTTGCGTTTGTTCCCTCACCCAATCTGCTCTTTTCTTATCCCTTAACGTTACACCCATCATTCTTCTTTCCATAGCTCGTTGCGTCGTCCTCAATTTAAGCAGAACCCTTTTCGTAAGCCTCCAGGTTTCTGCCCCATACGTGAGTACTGGTAAGACACAGCTATTATACACTTTTTTCTTGAGGGATAATGGAAACCTGCTGTTTATGATCTGAGAATGCCTGCCAAACGCACCCCAGCCCGTTCTTATTCTTCTGATTATTTCCGTCTCATGATTCGGATCCACCGTCACTACCTGCCCTAAGCAGATGTATTACCTTACCACTTCCAGTGCCTCGCTACCTATTGTAAACTGCTGTTCTCTTCTGAGACTATTAAACATTACTTTAGTTTTCTGCAGATTAATTTTTAGACCCACCCTTCTGCTTTGCCTCTCCAGGTCAGTGAGCATGCATTGCAACTGGTCCCCTGAGTTACTAAGCAAGGCAATATCATCAGCGAATTGCAAGTTACTAAGGTATTCTCCATTAACTCTTATCCACAATTCTTCCCACTCCAGGTGTCTGAATACCTCCTGTAAACATGGTGTGAATAGCATTGGAGAGATCGTATCTCCCTGCCTGACGCCTTTCTTTATTGGGATTTTGTTGCTTTCTTTATGGAGTTCTACGGTGGCTGGGAGCCGCTATAGATATCTTTCAGTATCTTTACATATGGTTCGTCTACACCCTGATTCCGTAGTGCCTCCATGACTGCTGAGGTTTCGACCGAATCAAACGCTTTTCCGTAATCAATGAAAGCTATGTATAAGGGTTGGTTATATTCAGCACATTTCTCTATCGCCTGATTGATGTGTGAATATGGTGCATTGTTGAGTAGCCTTTACGGAATCCTGCCTGGTCCTTTGATTGACAGAAGTCTAAGGTGTTCCTGATTCTATTTGCGATTACCTTAGTAAATACTTTGTAGGCAACGGGCAGTAAGCTGATCGGTCTATAATTTTTCAAGTCATTGGCGTGCTCCTATCTAAATACATGTAAAAGGAGAATTCGTTTTTCTCGACAACCACTGCACCAAATTTGACCAGCTTTGTCGCATTTAAAAGAAAAACTTAAAATCTAGCGACTGTAGGCTTCGAATTTTTTATTTAGATCGTCAATTTTTTTATTAAATATCGGTGATAATCGGAAATTTTTAGAAAACGACACTATGAAGTTTACAACTCTATAACTCCGCAAGGAAAAATGACAGAACAATTCTCTGAATTGCATCTAATAGTACATCTAAAGCGGACAAAATTGATATGTTACACTTGAATCTGAAAAGAAATCAGTAATATTGAAATATAACTTTTGCAGGACACTTGTACGCAACGTAACGAATTCAGGTAAGCTGTAAATTGACATATCGAACTTGTCCGCTTTGAATGATCGAATGGATGCCGTTTGGAGAACCGCGATATCTGTTTTTGATGCAGATATATTAATTTATAAACTTCGTGCGTCTATTTTTTTCGGACTTTCGGATGTTTGAAAATCCTTTCCGCAAAGTTCAGGCTCCAAATAGAAATTCCGCTGACAGCAGTCCCTAGAATTTGATTTTCTCTCTCAAATGCAAGAAATTTCATTAAAATCGATCCAGGGGTTACCTAAGAAAAGCGTTTTTTTGCGTTTTACATCTATTTGGATAGGCCGCGACGGAGTTGGGCCCGAGCTAAAGCTTCCTCTTAAGGTTTGTTTCGCCTTTGTTCGGAATTGACAGAAATAGACATCTACAATGACGGAACACACATGGTACAATTGCTTATCGTTAATGTTGTATTTTCCTGCTCATTAATGATCGTTTCGATCTTCTTCACGCCACAAGCTTTGAACAGCTTGCATGCTTAAGCAGAGACGGACATTCTTAAAATCATGCGGTCCTAGAGACAGGAAACGTGCGTCGTATTTCATACCACCATTATTGCCAAACACACCCATTTAAAAAAAAAACAGGCACATGACAACAGCCAAATTCAACCGTATTGTGACGTTTGTGCTCTGAAGTTGTGACGTCAAGCTGCTTTCAATTGCGCTACACGCTACTGTTTGATAAAGGCAGATCAAACTTTACAGCAATACTGTTACTGCTTATGTGTTGCCATTCATAATCACTTATTCTGAGGAGTAAAATCAGAACTGAAATTTTATTTCACGACTCTTCAGACAAGGGCAGGAAAACCGCCAGAAGACTTTGCTGGACCGCTTCGTTAAGCAGTGAAACTTATCTCCACTAGTAGCCACAGTACAGTACAGCTTTGAATAATTGTAATTATTCAGTAATGTAATCGTGAGGTCTCCTGTAATGGACCTCTATTGGGGCTAACAGTATAAATAAACAAAGAAACAAAATGTGGCGAGTCAAAAACGCCTCTAGCATGACACTGCTCAGCTGCGGCTGTGAGCAACGAGGCGTAATATAAACAAAGTAGATGCATAAATTAGTTACTTCTTTGGTAAAAGATGCACAATTGAGTTCCAAGCTTGACTATGCTTCCAATAAAGCCGGATACACTTCGAGAATCGGCTTTAGCCCCTCTGTTGTTGCCCTGTAGTGCACAAAAGTTAAACGTCGAGGCAGTACATTTTCTTCCCACAATTTTATTACTAAAAGAAACTTTACAGGGTCTCGCCCGTGAAGAAAGGAGATGCAGACTGTCCGCGCCAACGCAAAAACGGGCTCGACGAGAGGCAAACAACACGAGCGCGGACAAAAAGCTTTATACAGTTGAGTGCGAAAACGCAGATGAGTGGACGGAGCCGCGTAAGGCTACGAGTAAAAGACAAAGAAACAAATAAACACGCTCAAATAGATTCCACTGCCATAGCAACAAATTTCCAACAGATGAACTTCCGCGACCGTGAAAGCCACAGGCGGGCGGCATGCCGAGGCACGCCGTCTGTGTATCGGCGAACGCTTTTGCACCGTTTCCGCGTTTGTCAAGAGCCACCAGATTGAAAACTTCGCTCTTTGTCCGTGGGCTGTTTGCGCATCGCAGAGAGACGGTGACTTGCGCTAATGAGAGCGTGGGTGAAACCTCTAGCTTCGTTTTCAAGTTGCGCCCGATTTTAACGAGGAATGATTCCATGCAGCCACGGATGGTTAACTCGTTCGTTGTTGTAGCACCACCATCCAAAGTATTTCAAAATTGTATTGGCGCCAGTGACTTGTTGCACGTTTATCATCCCACGCGAAGTTTCCTGCTATGATAACACTGTTCAATACGACAATACTTCAGGAAGTGGCTAATTCCCGAGTCTTTTCATATTTGTACTGAAAACTGTTCGTCATTGGCAAGGGCCGTGGCTATATATCACCTCACGTCATCATGACGCGTCTTCCAAGAAACCTCAACTGCTCAGAGTATTTTCGTAAGGCTTCCAAAAGCGGGAAGACCCAACTTGTGGCGCTCTAGTGAGCGTTAGCCCGTCGGGATAAGAGAGGATTGGGTTGGGCAGGGTTAACCAACCCCTCCTAGATTGCAAGCCTGTGCACTCTGCTTATTACGTGATGCTACATGTACCGAAATATACATTGCGAAGCTTGGTGTGACTAAAGCGGTGACGTTAAAATCACTGCGGCTTGCTCAGGAGCATCCCTCGGGAGCATCCCCATGGCAGATGGGCAAAGTAGTATGACGTCTTGGACCGAAGTGCACAGACCTTGTGCTATCTAGGAGGCGTTATGTTAGCCTGTTTGCACGTGGTAGTCCGTGTCTCTTGGCAAAGTAGCCCACACAAACGTAGTTTGGTCGACAGTGCGCAGCTAGCTGCGAGGAAATGCGCATTTTGTTCGCTGTCTTCGTTGTCTTGCCTCTACGCAAGATCTTAGCCCGCCGTAAAAGTGTTTATGTAAACGCTACCGCATCCAGCTGTCTAACCCCGCAGTTCGAGCCGAATGACTATCGTTGGTACAATGTAAATGAACTTCCAGTAAGCGCGATGTGAGTCAAACTGTAATAGCTGCAAGGCAGGAAGGAAGGAAGGAAGGAAGGAGGAGGAATAGACAGAAAGACAGGGAGGTTAGACAGTTCTCAGACCGGCTGGCTACCCGGTGCTGGGGAAAGGGGGTAAGGGGATAAAAGATAATAGAAAAGAGATGTTATAAAGAAAGGAAAGAAGAGCAAGAAAGAAAGGTGAAAAAGCAAAGGAGAATACCGCACTGCTTAAAGTCTGCCTTTAAGACCAGTTCCCTGCAAGAAGTGCAACAACACTTTCAAAGCCTTGTGAGCTGAGGACGGTCTCGGCCAGTGTCCCAGGGCCCTTTCATCCGACAAAAGGCGTTTGTCAAGACTATCTAACACTCTTGAGAGTTCTTTCCTGGGCGCACTGAAGCGGGGACATTCATAGACAAGGTGGGTGATTGTTTCCTAACACCTACAATTATCGCATGTAGGGCTGTTGTCCATTCCGATTCGAAATGAGCAAGCATTTGTGAAGGCCACGCCAAGCCTCAAGCGGCACAGAAGCCTCTCCTCAGCTCTAGATAGTCCTGACCGAAGACGTAGCCGTAGATTCGGATCCAAGTTGTGGAGACGAGCGTTGGTAAATTCCGCCGAGTTGCAATGCGAAAGTGTAAGTTCCCGTACGAGTGGACGAAGCCTTGCAGCTGTGCCTGTTCTGAATAACGGTATAGCTATAAAGTGGAGGCCATTATGAGCAGATCGGGCGGCGTCATCTGCACGGTCGTTTCCGTAGATACCACAATGGCCCGGTATTCACTGATAAATGATGTGTCCTACCCATTCCTATGGGTAGACAAGATCCGGGTATTAGGAATGATGATAGAACACAAGGGCGGCAATGGCGAAGCACTTCGCAAGATAACGGCAAAGGCCACCAGTACGCTGCAGCTCATTCGACGCATCACCAACAAACACGCGGGCATGCGCGAAGGCAGCGTCATAGGACTCATACAAGCCTTCTTCATTTCTCAAATAAAGTACACGGCAGCGTTTCACAACTGGACGGTAGCGGAAAAAAAAAGTTCAGCGCCATCATATGCAAGTCGTACAGATGTGCGCTGGGACTTGCGCCTGGAGTCAGCAACACCAAGCTCTTAGAACTAGGCTTACAGAATGCGCTCGAGGAACACGTGGAGACGCAACAAGTGTCCCAACTCGAGCGCCTATCCAAAACCCGCCCGCGCAGACACGTGCTCGAAAAGCTCGGCATCACATACAACACGCAGCACGGCATCAAAGTAGAAATTCCGAGAACCATACGCGAGCAACTATACGTACCCCCATTGCCTCGCAACATGCACCCCCAACACCACACGGGGAGACGTAAAGCTTGGGCACAACACATGAACCAAAGCTACTCCATGGCAACAACAAGGAGGCGGTCTTCACCGACGCAGACCGTTATCGAGACAGGAATAGTTTCGAGGCGGCAGTTACTAGCCCCCGAGGCAACCACCTCACGAGCATCCCCGTGAACACAGCACATGCCGAAGCGGCAGAGGAAGCGGCCATAGCACTGGCCCTCACACAAACCAAAGCGACATACGTGATCTGCGATGCGCAAACGGCAATTCGCAATTTTGCAAATTGGGGCATCTCGCAAGAGGCGTATCACATATTTCAGCGACATCCCATACACCAGGGAGAGGCCGACTTCGATAACCGAAGGCATTTGCTATGGATCCCGGCACACACTGGATTGAGCACCCCCAACGGAGCGGCTCACCGCGTTGCTCGAGGCATCACTCACGGAGCATCATCGGAGGAAGAGCTCCCGCGGTGTACTGCAAACGTCTTGGCGTGGGAGGATCGTATGACCAGGTTCCACGACATCACGACATACTACCAGTTACAAAGACGCGTATACCGATTCCCTCAAGCTAGGTTAGACAGGGCGCAAGCAGTACACTTCAGACAATTACAAACGGATTCTTACAGAAACCCCACACTCATGCACGCCGTGTATCCAGACATGTACACTACAAACAAATGCACATCGTGTGGCGAGGTTACCACTTTTAATCACATGTTATGGGAGTGTCAGGACTTAACAAACAAGTCGGGCAATGCCGAACGCTCCGTCTCTACCACCGCCAGCCTCCGCTCGCGCTAGAAGACCGCACTGCTCAGCTCGAGCCTGACAGCACAACTCTGGGCCGTCCAGCGAGCCGAGGAAGCCGCTTCGAGACAAGCTCTCGGTAACCGCGTCCGCGGCGGGTGCCCAGATCCACTAAAAAGACGCCGGACTCGAATCTTATTGATTTGAAAATAAAGTTTACGCTCTCTCTCTCTTTCTCTATCGTGTGGTGATCAAAAAAGTCTTATGTCAGCGACTAATTGTTCACTCGATCCATGACGAAATGACAGCATAATGCACTTAAGAGCAGACTTGGAGTCGGAGAACGTAGACCATGTCTGTGACGGTTCTTCAATTACGAATTCTAGAGCAGCACGGAGGGCGGCTAGTTCTGCAGCCGTCGATGATGTAAAATGCGACATCTTGAATTTTATGGTGACGGACTTCGCGGGAATAACCACTGCTCCTGCTGAGCGTGCAGAAGAAACCGAACCATCCGTGTAAATGTGAAAGCTTCCGCTGTGTTTATAATACAGGAACAGTAATGCGGCTTGTTGTAGCGGCAAGATGTAGTAATCAGCCCATCACCTTCACTTACCTGCGCAATCTGGTCAAACCGGCCAAAGAGCTCGTTGAGCGTCTGCACCAGGTCCGACGCGGAGAGTTGTTCCGACAGTCTCGTGAAGTTGACGATGTCCGCGTACAAGATACTGCAGGTAGGCAAGAAACAGAATCAACGGTTTAAGTAGGAATTTCAAGCTCGCCCATATCCACGCCAGGGTAAACATTTAGTAAAACGGGCATTATAAGTGCTCTAAAACCGCAATAAGAATGTTGAAACGCAGAATGGATCACCTCTCTACCTGTAGAAACCTTTAAGAAACTTAATATCTTAGCGAATATCATGTTCTGATATTTCTTATGACGTGATTTCTCTTCTCTGTGCAAGTTTAAATAATTTGAAATAAAAAGAATGGACTGCTTAAGTCCACGAAGTCGTAAAGATATGTACTAAATATATTGCAGCGCTGCCCGTTCGGCGAGGGTAACAACAAAGTATTATATAGCACACACTCTCTCCTACACTGGCAACGTCTTCCTTCACACCACGATATTGTGTGATGCCTTGGAGGTTATCCGAGGCGGATGTTTGTGACGAACGGCGCCGTGATTGGTCCAACGTTTCAGCGTAGTAGCTGAACGGATGTGAACTAAGTGTGCTTATTTGCTGCTTTCCAGAAAGTATAACTAATGGCGAATTCAATAAAAGAAATCGCGAACAGAAGCCGTAGCAACTTTCTCATAATGATACGCTGTCTGTTACTAGCAGGCGCTCAACGTGTTTCTTTTTTTTTTTTTTGAAAGCGAGCATTTTGGGGTTTCATTTTCATCACATATGAGATGCATGCGTTTCTTGGTCATCTATGCCACGTGAGAATTGTTTAATAGGAATACAGACAACATTGGTCTCGGGAACCTGTTATAGCAGGTTGTAAAGGAGCTTGACAGGCGAGAAAATAAAAGAGAGGTAGAAAAGAGCCATCGCATGATGGCCAAGCGCTAACATAACTTTGCATCTTTTCGACGAAGGGATTCTTGTAGAGAACACTGTTCCTTCGCGTTGCATTATTTTTGTTTTTTTTCAGTGTGTTACTGGGAGACGCCGCTCCCATTGCCATGGCGATGGAAGTGGAGTCGGCAGAACGCCGACGCGAAGCGACTACTTCGGCAGGAACTGGCCCGAGGAAGAGGAGGGGGAGAAACATTTATTTAAAAAAAAAGGAAAGGACGAGCAGGTGTCTTTCAGCTTGTGCGGGAGGCGCCCTTAGTCCAGGGCTCCTGCGGCTCTTGCTGTTTCCCGGGCCCGCCGCACCAGTTGCTGCTGGTTACGAGGGTCCCAACTAGTCAGCACGGCCTCCCACTGCTCGGGTGTGGGGTTGGGTATTTGCGGGGCTGCCACGTTGGGGCACGCCATGTGGTGTGATATAGGGAGGCGTAACCGTTACAAAGGGGATATTTGTATGAGTATAGTGTAGGGTGTATTGCGTGCAGTCTGCTTAAATGGGGGTAGGTATTGGTTTGTAATTGTCGCCATGTTACGGCGTCTTCACGTGAGAGGGTCTTGTGTGGAGGTGGGTATTGTCGTCTGTTCAATCTGTGGTGTAGTATGGCGTTGTATTGTAAAGGTACGGGCTCCATAGATGCGGCCGTATCCCCCTCTTGCGGCGCCCGGAAGGCATGAGCTCGGGCTGCAGCTCGCGCACGCTGATTTCCACAGAGGGACTCGTGTCGTTGAGTCCATACTATTTCAACGTCCGGGAATTGGGAGGCTTGTTTGAGGAGTCGGTGGGCCATTAAAGATATTCTGCCTCTCGCGTAGCTTCGGCAAGCTGCCTGGGAGTCAGTAATAATTGTGACGTACTCGTTGGTCAGACTAGAGGTGATGGCCAAGGCGATGGTTGTCTCCTCCGCTACGAGGGCGCTGGAAGTGCAGACCGTCATCGAGACCCCTTCTTGAAGGTTATGGTCGACAACGCTGGCCGTCGTGGCTGCTTTTTGGGGGTACTCTACGGCATCTGTGTATAGTGTGGTGGGGAGACTGCCATATTTTGTGTGTAGAGTCTTTGCGCGAGCTTGGCGACGATCGGCACGATGTTCCGGGTGCCTGCTTCTGGGGATAGGGGCTATCTTGATGTGCTCCCAGAAGTTGGGGGCCAGATGGATTGCTTGTTCGTGGCCTTTTCCGTGTGTGGGGTAGCCTAGGCGCGCTAGGACTGTTCTTCCTGTTGGTGTGAGGGCTAGGCGTTCTCGTTGGCTTGTGAGGTGGGCGTCTATAATTTTTCCTATTGTAATATGGACTCCTAGGGCTTCAAGCTTGAGTGTCGCTGTTCCCGGAGGTAGGCCGAGCGCTTGCTTGTATGTTTTCCGAAGAAGTACGTCTAATTGATCTATCTCCTTGGGAGTGAGGGGTAAGTGCGGGGCAGCGTAGGCAATGCGACTGATTATCAGGGCCTGGACGAGCTGTATTATGTCCCTCCAAGTCAAGCTGACAGCGAGGACACTGTGTTGTACTCCTGCTCAAGCGATGACGCCTCAGATGATGAAGAAGACTTCGAGTGGTGCACCGGAAGAAGAGTGGTGCACCGGAAAGTCAAGAGAAGAAACATCAGCGGACGGTCTTCGTCAAGTAAAGCCCAGACCACACGTACACTTGCGGACGCGCGCAAGTTCGCGTTCACGCGCCCACGCATGCGCAGATGGCGCGGCATGGCTCGTACGCGTCGAAACGCGGCGTGCTCTCGGAGAACAGCTCCTCTCTGTTGTCGCTTGCTTAGATTGCCTCGCGTCGGCGCGCCTGGCTACGCAGCTACGGCGCGGAACGTTCAACTCTCAGTGAAGCAGATTTATATAATGCAAGAAAGTGCTTCTTCTTTCCTTTTTGCGTTGATCTAACAGCCATAAATGTATAACAATTACGTTTATAGATATTGAAGCATTTTGAAATACTGGCGATAACAAAGTACGAAGCGGCACCTGCCAAGGCGTCTGTGAGCGAGCCCAGCGAGCGCGCGCTGTCGCGCGTCTTTGTGGATGCAAACCGCCATTACTCGCGAGGTACGGCAGGCACTAGGCGCGCGGACGCGAGCTTGCACGCGTCCGCAAGCGTACGTGTGGTCTCGGCTTAAGTCAACCGTCATGCCACAGCGAAGGCCATCGGCGCACACAATTCTTTTTGTGCCGGACACACCTGCCGGCAACCTCAACCGCCTTAACCGACAAGCGATTTCCGTTTCTCTGAAAGCTCTTGTCTCATGAGCAATCAAGGATATCAGAATTAATAATCGAAAGCACGTCCTGGCTATTGATGTCCACAACCGAAGCGCAATCAATGCTTTGATGGCAGTAAAGTTCCTGGGCAACATCAATGTCCACTACCTCATTCCGCAGAAAAAGAAATACGGATGGTGTTGTTTATGATATTGACGCATCGATTAGCGACAGCGACAGTGAATTTTAATCAAACCTGTGACAGATGGCGTTGCCTTACTGCAAGCTCGGAGCCTTGGCAATTCGATCTGTGTTAGACTTGTCTTTAAAGGTGACTACTTACCATCACATGTAAAGGTTGGCCACTTTCGGCATGTGGTACGGCCTTTTGCACGCAGAAGGTGTCAAAGAATTGGACAGGTGATTGCTGTCTGCCGAAATTCAACGATATGCCCACGATGTTCCGAACAACACGACACTGACACTTGCCGTGTAACGGGGCTCAAGTGCCTAAATTGTCAAGGTTTGCACGCTGCATCCCCAAAAGACTGTCCACGACTAAAAAAAGAGCAGAAAATCTTGAGAAAAATGGCCAGAGGCGCATCACCACACAGAGATGCTTCTAATGCGATAAGGCGACATCGCTCCCGGAAACGAAAGTCTACGAAATCCTCTTCCGGTTCAAAGGAGATGCCTCATCCGGCAACGCAGCCTCCTGTTCCATCTGTCTCCAATAAGAGCATGAATGTCAGCGAAAAAAGCGGCCATGCTACTCAAGCTTCATCAAGTAAGAGGTGGCCAGCACTGTCGAAGACATGCGACGCACCAGAGCCAGAGCACTTGACTCGCCACTTAAAGTCCAATGTCGCTGCAGTTGACCACATGCGAGACAAGGATTCACAAGTGATTGCTATGCTAAAGTCACTCACGAATGTCATGCGTCTACTACTGGCAAACATGGACACTACGGCTGCTCGTAGCGCACTGCAAGTACTGGACGCGCTGACTCCAGTGTTTGAAAGCTTCGCATAGTACCATCGCCCGCCCCTCGCTGCACTTCCACAAGGAAGTCAAGAAAGCATCTTTATTGCAGTAGAATGCCCGCGGTCTCAAATCTAGAATTTGAGATTTTAGACACTTTTTCTTCGAAAACCGTTTTTCCATCCTCGTAATTTGCAACCGAACGTGAGTATGAGCGACGAAATTAGGAAATTCGCGAGCGCTAGTTGGAATCGGTTGGCGCAGGACAGGGGTAATTGGAGATCTCAGGGAGAGGCCTTCGTCCTGCAGTGGACGTAAGACAGGCTGCTGATGATGATGATGTGCAGAATATCATACGCATTTCTGGCTACGAGGCATTCATGTGCTCTATCTGTGGTGATATGAGCAAGGTCATTGTATATATTAAATGTTATCTGACAAACGTGTTGCACCCAGTCACGCCTCACGATGACAACCAATACGTTTGTTTAATGGCAAAAACGAAAAAGCTTACGTTCACTCTCGTCGCTGTCTACATTACTTCATTACCCGCCGTGGTTGCTCAGTGGCTATGGTGTTGGGCTGCTGAGCACCAGGTCGCGGGATCGAATCCCGGTCACGGCGGCCGCATTTCGATGGGGGCGAAATGCGAAAACACCGGTGTACTTAGATTTAGGTGCACGTTAAAGAACCCCAGGTGGCCAAAATTTCCGGAGTCCTCCACTACGGCGTGCCTCATAATCACAAAGTGGTTTTAGCACGTAAAACCCCATAATTTAATTAACATTGCTTCTTCAAGTTGCTTCGGCTCTAAACGACTGCACGACGTGCTATCAGCGGCACCCGGCCCTACGATTCTTACCGGAGATTTCAATGCTCACCATCCGCTTTGGGGAATTTTAAGATGGACTCCAGGGGAATGAGACTAGCATCCTTTGCCACACAATACGACTTTTACTGCCTCAACGATGGTAGTCCGACATACTTACGGGGGCTTTCATACAGCAGCTGCCTAGACTTGCCCCTCTCGGCGCCTTGATAAAAACATGCAATGGTTTTCAGACATCCAATCACATGGAAGTGACCATATTCCCACATACCTGAAGATCAAGGGACTATTTAACTACTCCTCCACTGCTCTCCGGCGAATTCACTGGTCAGCGTTTCGGTCACACATGGAGAAAGCATGTCAAGAAGGGAACCATTCTAGTCTGGAACACGAAATTTATAAAGCCATGCAAGAGGCTACGCGCGGTTTTAAGCCTTTTCCGAAGTATGAAGAACTTGAAGCCGAACTGCAGCGAGTACGAGCGATTCGCCGGTGAGCTGAAAGGAGATACAGGTAAACTATATCCATCCACGGCTTCAGAGAGGCAAGGCGGATGCAAAAGAAGATTCAACGCCGTATTGATGCACTACAATCATAAAGATGGAAACGATTCTGTGAGTCTTTGGATACACGTCAGCGCTTATCTCAAATATGGAGAACCGTGCGTGGACTTCACCTATCACCGCAACAGCGTATTCCTTTCAAATCTTTAGCTTTGCACCAAGGTCGAAAAGAAATCAATATTGCTGAACAATTTTGCTCAAGACTTGCCAGCTTGCAGCCCCAACGCGCACTTACACCATGTGCCACTCCTGTGCTTTGGCATTCCCACATGGATATAATGTTTTCGATGGAGGAGCTTGAAGCGACACTGGCGACTTGCAGGCGCTCTTCGTCACCTGGGCCAGACGGCGTTACCTATGCGGCGCTGGGCAATCATAGGCAGAAAGCACGACTCATGCTGCTAAACCATTACAACGAGTCCTGGCGCAACGGTTTGGTTCCACGTGAATGGAAATGCAGCGGCTTGGTTCCACTCCTCAAACCTGGTAAATCACCGTTAGATTTGTCATCGTACCGCTCCATCGTTCTGGCCAGTTGCACAGGGAAAATAATGGAAAGAATGATTTTGACTCGCCTGGAATGATACCTGCAAAATTACAACGTGTACCCAGATGCTATGGCTGGCTTCCGGCGAGGGCGCTCATCGATAGTTAATGTCTTCGATTTGGTCACGTTTGTTCAACATGAAAAACGTCTGAAACGACTCACTGCGGCATTATTCCTTGACATAAAAAGCACCTATAATAATGTAGCACATTATGCCATTACCGAGGCCCTGATTGAAGCCGGAATCGGTGGCCGCACTTTTCAGTGGCTACGAAGTTATTTGACCGACAGGCATTTCTTCGTGATGACCTAGGATGGCGCTACGACACAACACCAAACATTCCGTGGGGTACCGCAAAGCTGGGTGTTGAGCCCGACGCTATTCAACCTAGTGCTCGTTGGCCTAGTCAGATGCTTGCCCAACACAGTTCAAGTTTCAATCTAAGCTGACGACATCTGCATCTGGGCGTCTGCTGTAACACGACTGCAGGCACGAGCAAGGCTACAAAAGGCAGCTACGTTAACATCACTGTACTTGCAAAAACAGAACTTAGACCTGTCTTCGGAGAAATGCTGCCTTGTCACATTCACTCGCAAGGCAATGAAGCCTTACTCTGTAATTGTCAATGCGCAAGCAATTGCAAACGCACGGAAACACCGCTTTTTGGGGGTAATTATCGACTGCGACCTATCAAGGAGCCCGCACGTTTCATACCTAAAGAGGAGCTTAGTGACTAATAGATCTCCTCAAATTTCTCGGCGGAAAGTCATGGGGCACGTCGGTGCGGTCAATGGTGCAGCGTTATAACGCCTTGTTCCTCGGCTTCGCAAGATACAGCCTCCCTATGCTTGGTAACACCTGCAAAACAAACCTGCGTGTACTCCAGGGACGGCAAGCCCAAGTCCTAAGGACGTGTCTCGGTATTCCGAAGTGTGCGTCTACAGCGGAAACGACTGCCACAGCTCAAGGTCACCCAATATCAACGTACATAGCCACCGACGCTCGCAGGGCACATATTTGGCACGTTGCCCGACTACCTTCTCACCATCTTGCTGCGTTACCTGCAGAAAGGCCACACAAAACTTTCAGTCGAATAATTGTTGCCAATCGTACCTCGTTCGAACTGCATGCCTACAGCAAGACCATCCTCACCTTTATGGTGCCTGCAGAAACCTAATGCGCCTCACCATCCCAGGAATCACGAACAAAGCTAACATGACGTCGTTTGCCCTGAAGCAGGCCACATTAGGACTTTTACATGAGGTGCATGTAAAAAGCCGTGTGCATGTTTACATCGATGGCTTGGCCCCACCTACAAGATCAGCTGCCGCTGTGGTCATACCAGCAAGATCAGTCAAAATACAGCTAAAAACGTCACATGCATTATCAACGACAGCTGCTGAACTGGTAATACTGCGTGCGCCTCTTCATTTCATTCAAGAGAAACCACCCCACGCATGGTCAATCTTCTGTGATTCCAAGGCAGCCCAACAGAGTGTACT
Source organism: Dermacentor variabilis (assembly GCF_050947875.1). Taxonomy (NCBI): domain Eukaryota; kingdom Metazoa; phylum Arthropoda; class Arachnida; order Ixodida; family Ixodidae; genus Dermacentor; species Dermacentor variabilis. Next base: position 204,741,567 of record NC_134568.1, read on the forward strand.
CTCAGCACTGTGCTTTGGATCACATAAGCAGCTCGTCGCGGAGATCAGAGAAGTCCACCATCACATAGTTGATGAAGGACACGATATAATATATCAGTGGTTGCCTAATCACAGTGGCGTACATGGCAATGATCGAGCGGACGCAGCTGCCCGATTTGCCCATGACGGCGTCAACTGCGTTGCCATTCCTCTTTAGAGAGCCGACGCAGCGAGAAAACTTTCCGCACTTGCGCGTGAATTAACATTAGCTCAATGGAATTCATCCGAATTCACAAGTGCACACCTTCATACCCTGGACCCTAATTTACAGCTCCCTATTCCACCCGACCTTCCACGATGTAATTGCACCCTTCCAGTCCGTCTATGGCTTGGAGTAGAATTTTCAACTGCGTACTCCTTTGTTACCGGAACGGCCGAGAGGCCCGTTTGGGACTTCTACGGGTGCAACGAAAGAATCGCACCCCTTCATTCTGAAAGTGCCTTCGTTTCAACCCGCAATGAGCAGCTCTTTCAGCCACCTATAGGCCAAATGGACAAGCGCCCACTAACGAAAAACGACATCCTTGGAAATTGGCCTACGCGAACATCAACGCGATCCGCTATGAAGGCGCTGCTGCGTTACTAAAAAGACACGGGACTTTGTGTCAATTTGTGAGTGCAGACTGTGTGACGTAGGATTGGACGGTGACACTGCGTAACACTAGGAACACCTTCGCAGACTGCGTGACAGTGCCCACAGAAACTGTTCTGTATCGTGTGTGTGTGTGTGTGTGTGTGTGTGCGTGTGTGTGTGTGTGTGTGTGTGTGTGTGTGTGTGTGTGTGTGTGTGTGTGTGTGTGTGTTTTTAAATTCTTTTTCTTTCTTTCACCTATCACATCTCTTTGCGCCTCCCCCAGTACAGGGTAGCCAACCACAGATAATCTCTCGTTCACCTCCATGTCTTTCCTTTGCCTTGCCCCCTCTCTCTCTCTCTTCGATCGGCTTTATTGGTAACCGCCAATGTAAAATAATGTTTCGTGGTCACTGATACCATTAAAAACGCCGCGCCTCGGCCGTGTGACGTGTAGCATGACGATATACCCTCATAGTTGCAGGAATAGCCGTCTAAAACCTCCGGTGTAGCGCAAGGGATGGGCCGCTCCGATTATAATGGTGCTGTTGGAGCAGCTGTATTAATTAGTAGGGCTCTTCACGACTGCGCTATTAACTGTGGCCATAGGTTCGAATCCTTGCCGATGCGCAATATTTTTTGAGCACGCGGCTGATATCATGCCCATAGCCACGCTCCGGTGTTCTGATAAAAGCTGGACATGCGGCCTAAACCGCTTCTCACTGTCAAAAAAAAAAGGAGAGAGAGAGCACCTGATTTCCATATGAGTAAGCAAAATTAAATCATACGCGTTGCTGAACATCGGCAAGGAGTTGCTTCAAAAGGAATTTCTCTTTGCGAGGCTTTCCTTATAGAGTCAAAATAAGCGTCAAGTCTTAAAGAAGAAAAATTTAGGGAAGTTTATTCACATGGACAACGATAGCTGCAGTGCCCTCATGCGTACACGTTGAGCACCTTGCAGGGCACGCGAAACAGGCGTGGTGATGACATGAGCGTTCCCTTTGAAACGAACTGGGGACACATGCCCCCAGCTCGTTCATTTAGACTTTCTCGTATATCAATATTTTAAACACTTCACAATCACAGTGCCTGCCCGAGACAGGCGCGTAGCAAATACGTCGCGCGACGCGGAGCAGAAGCTCACGCGTCCGCCCCCATGCGCATTCGCCATAAATCACGTACCTTCACTTAACAGCAAGTACAACGCACCAACTTTAAGCATGCTCCATAATGACTTTGGGGTGATCGAATGTTACAGACGCCTTAGGGGTACGAGAAAGTACATTAACTCGTCATCAGCAGTAGTTCTCTACTGTATACGCACTTTACAAACATGTGGGAACATACATGTATTGCGGCTTGTTTTCTTTGCGGAAGCGCTGCTGTTTCATATTACGAAAACCAGCTCAAATTATTGGTACATACAATTCCATACATATACAAGCTAGTTAGGAGCTCACAACGGATATAGCTGCAATAAATATTTAAATAAAGTTATGTCGGGCTCGATTGCACTCAACGCCAATAGCTAGCAGGTCACATTTTATACGTTACTATGCCTCAGTTATTAAAAACTGCACTCTTAGATGAAGGCGCAGCGTTAAATGATGAGTATAGCTCTCTGACTCCATGGATATACTTGATGAGCTCTCGGTTAAATATGAGCGCCTATCAACAACAACACTGGAGCTTTTCCCAGCATTAGAAACACTGAAAAACGTCACATTGAGGAAGGTCAACCGAATGCGCTAAGGGCGCCGTGTACTAAGGCAGTTATTGAATCCTTTGGGTACTTCGTATAAGAAACCAGCAAAAGCTTACGAATGCCTGCATGTTATTTTAACCAGAGGAAAGTGAGGATTATTTCTCGAGTGATGTTCAAGCTCACTTACTCCAACTGCACTGAAGCCCATGGCAAGATGAAGGCCGGTCACGGCAATTTTTCAAATGTATATAATACAAGTTTACTCGAGGAATGAAAAACCACGTAAAGGAGCAGCGTTAGCAACAAGAAACGCTGCATTACGAGCAGGTTTAAGGCCTGACACCGAGGACGCGTGCCGGAAAATACGAGTAAATGGGATAGGAAAATAATTTTAAAGGGTGGTCGGCTGGCCAGATATATCTTAGCGCTCGTGCGAGAGTCAAACGATGAAGTGAAAACTTCAACTGTGGGTACGATTTGAGCCTATTTTTCTCAGCGACGCGGTTTTCTAAGAACATGGGGGAACAATCGAACTGCTAATCTGAACAGCGGGCAGCGCTGAGTGGCTTCAAAACATGAGGAGCAGCGCAAGTAGGCAGCCGGGTCGTTTAGAAGCCTGTCCCACGCCGACGCTTGCATGGGGCATTCCTTTGGCGCGGGGGAACCGCACGCTAGATTCGCGACGACGCTTTCTCGATGCAAGACGGGCGGAGAGCGCCACGACGAGCGGCTCTTCTTGTGCCGCATGCGTGCGTGCCGGCCCCGCACTCGGGCAACGGCCGTCGAGAGGACGCCGCGTTCCTTCACGCGTCCCGCGCACGGGGATTACGAGGCCCAGAACGCGCGAGGCACCATTTCCGGAAAGCCGGACAGTAAATACATGCACGCCCGGCAACGCAGTTACCGCGCCGGCGAGGCACAAAGCAACACGAGCAGAGCCATCGTGAGGCGTTGCTGCTGCGGCTTGCCGGCCGGAGTGCACGCGCCGGAGCGGCGCGGGAAGAGTTTCGCCACGAAATGCATTTTGGTTCCTGCCTTGCGTCCACCAGCGCAGCACTCGGGCTTTGCAGGGTCGGCGCCGCTGTCAAGCTACTGTCGCGTCGACCCGGGTCTTGAATACGTGTTTCTTTCTTTCCCCAGGTCGTTCGCTTCCATCACGGAAAAGGGGGGGGGGGGGTTGAGCGTTTCTCTCAAATTGCGACTAAACACGGACGGTAAATGAGTTGCAGCACTGCATCTGGTCTTTGGCATTTCTGTCTCAGGTTCATCACGTCGCACTGCAGTTAGCGCCACTAACTCGTCTCTGGAACGCCGATCCTCTTGTAGCACAGACCTCGCAGCTCCATTTACACAAATAATTTTTCGTTGGCATCAATTTGGGAACAGTCTGTCAGAACAAATTACCGCTGAATATCATGTCAAAAATTTAGAAAATTGCTTATGACGTACTCTTGCTTCGTTATATCGCCATCATCATAGTCATCATTATCAGCCTATTGTACACACACACACACACACACACACACACACACACACACACACACGCATATATATATATATATATATATATATATATATATATATATATATATATATATATATATATATATATATGTGCTCCGTTTTATTGTATTTCGCATTACATTTGTGCGCACAAGGACTGAAAACACGGTTGTAGTTCGGCATCCGCTAGTTCATTGCATTAATTTTTTTCCAGGACAGTTCCATTCAAAGAAGATAGTCCAATTTAACTTTGTTTTAGTGATGCCGTGCATCCAATGTCCCAGTTGGGCCTAAAGATGAAATAATTTACGAAGACAAACACGCTCACGATGGAAATCCAAGTTTCCCAAGTAGTTGGCTTTTGCGAGTGGTGGCAGAACGCGCTTTAAAACGAACACCATAGTTGACGAGCTTGCTCGTAAGATGCAAGATTTACATACAGGCTACCTGCCGTGAGTCTCACCAAAACACAGCCCGACACGCGCACCTTGTGGAAGCTCTGCCAATCTCCCGCCCTCATTCCTTGGCCGGAGTCTTCCGCGCGAGTGGTCAGGCTGGTCTGTCAATGTGCCTCGACGGTGTGTTGTCTTCGCATTGGTCTGTGAGAGCCTTAGCTGGACGGCTGGGTAGGACGCCGCCGGCTGTGGATCCACAAAGTCAAATGACCTCCTACACGAGGCGTCTCTTAAATTATCGGTAAGGAGATGCACGCACGCCTCTCGCTGACCCCACATGAGCCTGTGCTCGGCTTGCTCTGCTTGAACTCCTGCAGTCTATCACCGAGGAATACGTAATCCAACTAAGCTCGACTGGAGTCCAAAGAGACCATCTTGATGAAGACTCACCGGGCGTCCCACGGAAGTTGTTCAGAATACAAAGGAATTTCTTGTCGCAAAATGGAATAATTTTTTTTTTATATTTACGTGGCAGCTGCGCGTTTCGTTCCCATGTAACAGCGTTTAGGTGCAGCAGACAGCCCGACGACTCAACCAATCAGCTGCTTTTTTTGCGCGGCCACGCACGAGTGCTCGCGGTAGTTTTTCAATCGAAACAAGTGTCACTGGCAGCATTTCGTGTGATATGAAATAAATAAAAAATGTGTCATGGATAGTGACGCCGTCTGCTAGGGCCTAGTTATCTCTTTATCGGTAAAGGTGGACTGCATCATACTATAAAAGAGCCAAAGAATGTATTTGGGAAGTTTGAATAATGTTTCCGGAAACATAACGGCCGAAATGAGAAAACTTGCTGTGCTATCCGTGACGTCTCACTGACGTACTGGCGCTGGGGTTGCAGCGCAAAATTCAATAGTGAAACCTCGACCGTAATTTTCTCTTCTAATGATTAGCCTAATACTGGAAAATCAACAAAAGTGTAGAGTTCTCGAATAATACTTTGTTAATCTACACTGATTCAGTGTTTGTCTCTAGTGTCCCCCTTACGCGTTTCATCTCTCAGGTTCCGCTGTGCCAACTGCACAGCGAGCAGAAACGAACTCGAGCGCGCACAAGTCTTCGAACGCGTTGCTCGGATTATTGGACACATTGGCTCACTGGAACAGCGATACGGCTTCAACTTTCGTCGCAGACAACCTAATTTTCGCCATCGCCTGAAGAAGTGAGAGCCGTTACTAATAATATGGTGAAGTTTTGTGAGAGGCAGTGTAAACATGGGGGCAATGACTTAAAGAAGTAAGCAGCACTCACAACTGTCTTCACTAGGAAAATTTCTGTTCGTATGAGCGAGATATTCGCGTATGTAGGTGCTTGAGCTCCCAATAGACTGGTTCACTGCTGTGACAGTCGTTATACTCATATACAATGCGCCCCTGCTAGGAGCCGTACGCCGTGCGCAGCGGCCGAACCAGCGGGGACGTATAACTAGCGAGCGAATTCAGTTACAGAGGTGAAACTATTACCGAGGAATGCTTAGAAAAAAATTAATTGTGTTGCACTTGAACTGCTAAATCAACACGTAACTAGCGTATTACAAAACCTTCTTCTCCCTTCTTGTGATTCATTTACTTGTTGCAAGTCAATACCCCTTCTATTACATCACGTGCAGACACATCATAATGAATTCAAATGGTTTCTCATAACTGCGTGTGCATGCTTTTGATAGCTAAATGTGACGTACGGCTTTATTTACTATAATATGTATATATATCCTTCCTTGTCCAGCATTCTATATACCTATACGGGAGTAAATTAGGAAAATATCTACCTCCTCTAAATCAAAGAGAAAATAAAATCAGCAAGAAAAGTAACACCTAAATGTAGCGCAGCTAAAGCCTAGTATGCTTATATTCGCATGGTTTCATGAGGCTCGTCGAGAAGCAGACTAGTGTGGCCAGCGCAGAGAAAACAACAGCCTCATATGGCGTCTTGCCGCTTTCTATAACAAACTGCCATCGAGCGCGCGCGCACGCGTGTCTGTCTTTTTTTACAGCGAAGAGCCTCTACTTCGTCGGGGTTTTTCGTGTCCACGTGCGCGGTGCTCACATGAAAATGTGAGCCGATCCCGGATACTGAAAGTAAGCGGGAAGTGCAGTGTGCTGCTTCTCCAAGAGGCCTCACGTGACGTGAGCAGGTGACATCATCCCTTGATTAAGACGTCATCGCGCGACGTCACGTTTGACGTGATGGCATAATCAGAATTAATCATCAGGCGATATTGTCGCGTGACGATGCCGTTATTGTGGTACATTCGACTTACAATCCGAAGCTATCTTGTCTGCAGCTTGTGTGTAAGTCGTACCTTACGAATTCTGCGACGCAATGTATATTGAAGAAATCGGATTAGTGCAATAAGGCATTTGCGCTGGCCGGAGGCCCTAGAAGAATGAGCATGTATGCTGCACGTTCGCACACGTGCGTGCGCGCGTGACGTGGGTCGCTTGTGGAGTTGTAGTGCTTGCCTATAACGTCTTGCTCCGCAGATCCAATTTCACAGGGTGGAGTGCAGGCGGACTTTTTTTTTTCTGTCCCGCATTCGAGTAAATTGTACTTATTGGCAGGAAGAATTTTCCATTGTGGCGCCAGGCTCACAAAGGTGCATTCCATAGAAAAAAAAACGAGGTAGAGCAGAGCCTTTTCGGAAAGCAGCCACGCATTCGGACGAGCGACGCCGGCGCCGGGTTACGGAGTGCTGTGAACAAAGAAGCGGCCCGTACTCGCGTTTAGTGGGCACTGACTGGAAACGTGGGATAAGAGGGCCGCGCGGAAAAAGGTTAGCGCGCGGCGCTCGAGTGGTTCGTGAAATGTGGGCTCGGCTGGCGCGAAACAAAGTTACTCGCTTTCCATTCTTCTCCTTCTCGACGGCAAGAATTGGATAAAATGAGCTAACATTAGTCGCGTGCGTTTCACAAGGCGGCATTCCAGAGCGCTTCATTTGCATAGGAAAAGGGAGTAGGCGGCGAGCTTAGCCGGCTGCAAGAACGCCCGCACTCAGCCGCTTAGAGCCGCGTTAAAGGCGCCTTGAAACTCCCCTGCTGGGCTCCATTCTACGGCCGGTTTAGCCCTTAGTAAACTCTCAACGCTCCTTTTGCGTCACAAGCGCGTTATGGAAGTTTTGAGCCGCTATTGTCACGTTTATTTGAACTTGAGCGCGCAATATGTTGGCAGATGGAAAGAACGAAAAAGTAAAAGACACAACATAGGTGCCCGCGATTCATCCAGAAACGTGGATTCCACATACCCTGCAGAGAGTAAAATATAAATATAACCTGTCTTTGGTGAAGGTAGGAAAGCAGAGGAGGAACTCAATCGAAAGAATAAACGGCTGAGTAGCCAGAGATGTAGCAGGGCCCCGTTAAAGAAGTGATCGTTATGTAATACTAAATTGTGTTAAGATCTAAAGCTTCAATGCACCACCGCTGGTGCCACGTACAGCTGCTGCTGAAAAAAAAATTGGAAGAAGAGCAGACGCTATGCTACCACGGCTACAATTATACTTTAGCTTGGCTGTGGAAGACTGCAACACGTGTAGCTATCACCATTGAGAATGCCACTACTACAATGTAACTCCCACTACTGTCACTGCAGCTTTACAGCGTGTCAAAGGCTTTTGATATCTATCGCTCACTATACCATGGCGAAAAATTCAAATGGCGGAATCAATGTGCCGGCACACCGAAGTGACTTTGCATGTTTCACCTTTAATGAATTCACAGATTTTCTTAGTATCTAATTAAAATTTATATATGGGCCATTGTTATTACAGAATCAGAATCAGAATTAGAATTTATTATTATATGTTGGGTCACAATTCAAGTATTTAGTATGCAGAAGGAGGTCCCAAAGTCAAAGACTGTATCGGGACCTCCTGTACAAGAACCGTTATTATAGTTAACATCTCAAAGCAACAGTAGCATACAATAAGTAAGTATACAAGCAACAAGAAAAGAACGGTTACAGAACAAAATAAAGAACTGATTACAAATAATAACAAGGTTTAGCATATCTCATGGTAGCTGGAAAAATTGTACGGCAAGAAAATACCAGCAATTTATTTACAACAACAAAAGAAAAAAATGCGAACAAAGACCGAATGCAGTAATCCATATCGTTAATCTGTCAATAATAAATGCATTTTTAGTTCTCTTTTAAATTATGATAAAGATTTTACGTTTTTCATTATGAAAGGAAGAGTGTTCCACATTGATATGAAAGTGAATTATACAGTCTGTTTACCATAGTTAGTGCGGATTCTTGGTAAAAGAAAATCGTTATTGAACGCAAATCTGGTGTTACCATGAATCATCAGGTTAGACGGTAAAATGTGATCGATGGTAGATCGTTATTCACAAATCTGTAGAAAAAAATACCTAGGTTGTATATAGTGAGTCCAGAAATGGTAAGGATGTTATTCTCGTGTAGTAGGGACAATGCATTAGAAAAGCGTGGACTGCAAGTAATTATTCTGATGGCTCGGTTCTGGACTTTCTGGAGAGACGCAATATGAGTATTATAGTAGTTTCGCCAACATATTATTCATTAAGTAATGTGAGAGTGGACAAAAGAGTGGTAAAGTGACAGTAATGTGGTACGTGTGAAGTAAGGACGTGTTTTAATTAAGATGCGTATACCATAAGCTATTTTCTTTTTTATGTGAGTAATATGATTGTGATATTTCAAATTACAATCAAGTAGAATACCAAGGGAAGATGAACATCAACTTGGAGGAAGGCGGTGAGGACCAAAGTGATAGGTGGAATGGATGGTATGTTTCGCTGATGGGAAGAAAAACCAACAAATTTAGTCTTAGTTGCATTAATAGATAACATGTAAACATTACATCACCTTGGGATATTTTTTATAAGTTAGCATTTAACTTCTTAACGAGAGATGAGATATCTTTATGAAAGGTGAATATAGTGGTGTCATCTGCGTACAGAATGCATTTTGCGGAAGAAATGCAAAGCGCTATTATGCTTTTTCGAAATGTTATCCCCTGGTTGCCTTAAACGCAAGAATATATCATCGCTAAATTTTTTTTAAAGTTAGGTATATAGCTGATCCTATAGTACAGAAGGCAAGTTTCGCTCTCTCGCAAGTTTCTACAGCTGCCTCTGTGTCATTCCAGAATGGAACCAAGAAGAACCGTTCAATTTATCTCACACGACGTCATCAAGAACAGCAGATCTTTTTGCAATATTGTCTTTGTTACGTTACATACACTCAATGCAAAAAAGAGGAACAATGGGTCATCCTTTGTGATTAGCAGGCAGCTTTGGCTTCACTTCGCAGTGACATCAACAATTCGCAAAACATGGCGTCAGTTAACGAGATACTTATGCAACTAAAAAAAAGCAAGTGAAAGAAATCGCACAGTAATGTTCCAATGGATACCTGGCCACTGCAATATCCCTGGGAATGTTGCAGCAGACAAGGCAGTTGGACAAGCGCATGTTAATAACGCCACACATGGTCTCCCATTAAGACAAGGTGAATCGCTCCGCATACTAAGACAAATCTCATCCCATGGTTGCAAAGTGACATGGTTTGATCAGAACTCGAAATCTTGACATTTATTTCACATTGTTCCATCACTTCAATTTAATATCATGCTCACATTAAAGACAACCAAAGCCTTTGAAACGCTGATTCACAGTTTGCGGCTCGGTACCGCGTACACAGAACACTTTCTATATAAAATTTCAAGAGCTGATAGAGCGGAATGCACTTGTGACCACGCTGATGAAGATGTACAGCATCTTTTGGTAAAATATCCGCGACACGACACACACAGACGACGCTTAGCACTTGATTTAGGGGCCTTAGATCGCAGACCCTTCAGCCTCAGGAAGATCTTAGGTCCTTGGCCGACATACTCATTGCCAAGACGAGCGTTACTCGCCCTCCAAAGATTTCTAGAAGCGAGCAATGTTCTCGGAAAGTATTTAGTAGAGTGTTTAAATGTGATAAACGCATTCTATGTTTTTCTTTTACCCGACTTTGGCCAATCCAAAGCCTGGTTTTCTGTACCTTCATATGAATTAAATTTGTGATTTCTTATGTACTGTGATTTTAGTATAGCTAAGTGACCGGACTTTGTGTTTACATTAGTTCACATAAGTGACTGGACTTTGTGTTGCTGTATACCATAGTTTCAGTTTTAGTGTGGCATTAGTGTACTTACGTGACTGGACTTTGTGTTTTTATGATTTGAAGTTGACTTTCAGTAATGGTGTGACATTAGTGTACTTATGTGACTGGAATTTGTGTTATGATTTAATCATTCTTATTATGATTTATTCTTCTTTAATCACTATTTGAAAAGGAGTAGCGGACGCTCCAGCGTCCGTCCATGTCTAACGCTTTTTTCTTGTGGGCGCGTCTTTTGTGCTTCGCTGGTACCCCTTTGTTCAAGTAAGATATCTCGATGGCAGGCAGGTGCACTCTCACATTCCGCTGGATTCTGATGTCATCACCGATGTAATAGACGACGTAGACTTGGCCACCGTCAGCAATGACTTGCCGATTCTGGTTAAAGCAGCGAGTGATTGTGACGTCATTATTGATGTGTACCGCCTGGGCAACTCACGTGGCGTGAAGACTGTGTTCAAGGGCAACTGTTCCTGTCGCAAGTTAAGGAAGGCAACTTTCGCCAACCTGTCCAGGCTTTCATTCCGAAGCCTCTGAAATACCGCAACTGCATGAAACTAGGACACGTGAGTAGAGTCTGTGAGAATGAAACAGTGTGCCCCCGGCTGCGCTGAGCCACGCTCTCTCTAACCCAATTTTTGATCCTTATACCTCCATCCCCCAGTGCAGGGTAACAAAGAGGACGTGAGTCTGATTAACCTCCCTGCCTTCTTTCTCTTCTATTTTTTTTTCTCTCTCTATACATCTAGCGAGTGCGCCTGGCACTGAAAGTTAGTTCCAGGTAAAGACAGTGGAGGCGACTATCGGATACCATTTCGAAGGTGCCTTCCAAGCCCACATGCCTACTTTCAAACGAACCGATGACTGCATCGTTTTTGCGTGTCATATTAGCTAGAGCGCTCAACAAATGTAAAATAAGCAAGATAATCTCCCCTACAAACAAGAAGTGTAGATACAGCCGCGTGAACGCAGTTGCGTGCATGTGGTCACCCAAAGCCTCAGGAACATGTCAGATAAAGCATATGTAGTTGATAAATCAATGCATATAACTTTCATCTGACTGTAAATGTACGAATCATGCCAAACGTGCATTGAAAGCAAGCATAGTGGCAACAGATAAAGAAAAATTCCTGACGGTCACTTGTGTATAGTATGTAATTTAACATGTCCGACTTTGTCTACGCAATGTTCTGAAATCAAACCATATTATAAAGAACGGGCTTATGCATTAAGAACAATTCGATATATCAGACAATTCGGTATACCCACACTTGCCTATAATGACTTTAAACAAACTTTTCTGATGCGTCATTCGAGAAAAAGAAGCCAGAAAGGAATCCGGTTATTGAAAACAAAAATACGCGTCTAGTAGGCAGTAGGTGCTGCCTGTGTCTTAAGGCATTCGGCAGTGTCATTGCCAATGGCCTTCTAGGAGAACGAGAATATGTAGACCTACTCCGGTTTATTTCTCTCAGTCGTCTCTCAGTCTCTCAGTCTCAGCTCAAGCGTCGGGCGAGGCGGCTCCTCACCTGGCAGAGGACACGCTAAAGTCCGCCGGGAATATACGGTCCCATGGGAACCTAGATTGAATAAGTACAGTCCGCCGGGAACCTTACTGCGCACTGCGCTAGGTGCGGTATATAGCAGCGTCGGATAGTTTCGGCGTGCGCGCAAGTTTCAGCAGGAAGCGGGAGATAAGCAGGAGCTTTCACGCCCTTGTCGAGTGCATATGGCATATATGTCAGCACACCGTTTTATTTATTTTTGTCTTTTTTTTATGACTGGGTGAGCTCGAAAAAATGTTGCTAAATGGAAACTGAGCAAAGGAGCATAAATGATGATATTTCAGCGTGCGTGCTTTAGTTGATTATCTGCTTCCTCTTATTCTTGTTATTGTATTTTTATGTTAATGCTTGTTATGTCCCGTGAACCTGCTTTACAGATATTCTATCAGTCTTATGTGAATAGAATACTTATTTTTACTGTCTTCCATTGTGTGCATACGTCCTTCACAGTATTGTATTGTCATAGCTATGTGTATCGCAACTTGCGTTCCATGATTCAAGCTGTTAATGTTTTACCACCCTTGCTAATGCTCTCATCCGTGATCGATGATGACATATGCAGCCTCAACCTTTGAAAACATTACACTTCCTAACGTTCGTGTCAATAATTTAAACAATGAAAACGTCGCTCTCACTTCGAAGTGGTGGATGCTGTTCTTTACAGCCATTTGCGAGTTGACAGCACCTGTCATTGCCGCTCGGCTCGGCTACTTTGCCTTCCAGATGCATGGACCAGTTTACACAATCTGCGATGGAAGCAGGTGAAAGACAGGGAAACCATTGGAAAAGTTTGATGAAAAGAGACTCTATATAAAGCGCGCGCGTCCACGCGTGAATCAAGTAATGTGGGCTACTTTGCACTTGCATCCACAATGACGGCCGTGAGGAGGAAGTATCGCCTCGATGTATTGAGTAAAAGCGAAGAAGGCCCACAAAGTTTCGCCAAGCGCACCAAAAAAGGAGAAAGCTAAAGAAATCGCGAAAAAAGAAAACAATCTAAGAGGAGGGGTATGTTCTGGAAGCTCAGCGCTCAGGCCGTACCTTCCTTGGAGCTGGGAATCTTGTGCCATTAACTGATTGATTATTGGATGTTATTGGCGCAATGGCCAGGTGTGGTGAAAGAGCGCCAAGGCTCTGATAATGATATAATTAAACTTTTGCGCAAAGCGACGAATGGAAAGGACTTGAGCGAAAAGGCAAAGCAAATCAAGTGTCGTGTTTCGTTTTCTCGCTTAAAGGCCCGTTCACACTACACGAAATATCCGGCGTATGAAGCGGATTCGGCCGCTTTTGACGCCGAGGAGGGCGGAAAGCGGCGCGGTGAAGGTAATCGGTCCAGGAGCTATTTTTTCCGCTTTCGCCGCCGCCGGAAGTTGCCTTTTGACGTCACAACCCGTCTAATCTCAACATGGCAGCCAACATGTCTGAGCGACCGGCCTTCTCAGTGGAAACGGCACAATACAAGCAGACGCAACAAAAGCCCGCGAACGAGAGGCACACACGTGAACTCTCGTCTCGTTCGCGAAGTCGCGAAACCAAAAAAGAAACTGCCGCGAGATCTCGCTGTAGTCGCGGAAAGGCTTGAAGCGGCGGCGGATCCGCCGAGGCACGCGTCAACAGATGAGAACACGCTCTCTTTTTTCGGCGAGCGAATTCGCTTCGCTCGCCGAATTTTTGTAGTAGTGTGAACGGGCCTTAAGTCCTGTCCCTTCGTTACTGTGCCAACAGTTGTAATTGTGTATAAAGAACTAGCCCACTGCGGCATTTCCCTATAGTAATGAGTCGTCAATGGTGCATTAGCTGTGAATTTCTAAGGGTAGATGTAACACGGCTGTATATAGGCTAAACGTATTCGCTGTAAAGTGCGTAATGTGTATATGTCCTATAACTATAATAATGATATGTGAGGTGTGAGATGTGCTATGATTATGAAAGATATGCAGCGAGGGAATGATACATTAAAAGGTATGGCTGTCAGTAGCAGTACTGCCAAACTGGGATCGTTGAACGCATGGACCTCGAGGCACGTGCTCCACAAAAGGGTATTCGCGCTGCAGCAGCCTCCAGTCAGACAATGTGCTACGAATCTGTTGGCCTTATTTAGGCCTTGCACAATATCAAAATTGTGTAAAAAGTTTAAAGTGGTTTTACTGTGAAAAAACGGTTCTTTGTCAAGGAAAATTGTCGGATGTAATAGAATATGCTGTCGGCACACTAATGGAAAGTGCTGTTTTCTTTCAGTGTCTGGTTCCCGGCACTCCAACAAGACGTGGAGGACGGTGAGCGTCTCGCCGCATTTGCCAAGATTGGAGCTACATCACCGGTTGACAGGTGTGTGTCATATGTGTGGCCGATTCGAAGTTGGCATAAAATTACCTCAGTTCACCGTATTTTCGTTATTGAAAGCTGATTTCTCAAACGCGGCTTAATTAAATGCACTTGATTAGACGTTTCAGTGTTCAAGATTCATTGGCAATAGGGTCCTAGTTTTTTTTTGTGCCTTAAAATGTCAGTAGCAGATATGGAAGTGTTCTTAAGTTTGTTGCTATAGGCATGGCAATTTCCTCTCCAAGCAGGTTGCTTCCGATGCCTCTAGGTACAGGCACCCAACATACCATAACATGTTGGTTAAATGCATAAGTAGCACATACCAGAGAATAAAGATAATTGATTGCAGGGTTTCTGTGTTTTCGCAGGAATATTAACTTTTTCGCTACACTTAAGGAGTCTGTGAGTAGAAGTGCTTTTTGTAGCTTTAGTTTTCTGACGTGTCTCAGCGCCGACAATCTTACATAAGCCCCTGCCGTGAATATATCATAAGAAGCCAGCAAACATTGACACCAAGGACAACATAAGAGAAATTACTAGTACTTTCTAAATAAATTAACGAAATCATAAATTAATGGAAATAAAAGTGGATGAAAAACAACATGCCGCAGGTGGGGAACGATCCTACGTCTTAGCAATACGCATGCGATGCTCTACCAATTGAGCTGCCGCGGCACCGTTTTCCCATCCACTTTCTTGGGCATTTATGTTTTCTACTGTTGAAGTTCCTCCAGGACACCAAGCTCGACGAGCGGCTCTAGCGAGGCAACTGTCTCATGTACATAAGCACTCACCACTTCTCTTATCATCATCATCCATTCCAATACTTTCACTCCCCTTCCCTCTTCCCCAGTGCAGAGTAGCAGACTAGAGCGCACTAGCTCAGGTCGACCTCTCTGTCTTTCCTATCAATAAATTCTATTCATTCATTATGTTTTCTACTAGAACCCTGGGAGTGTTCGCCAGTGCCACCATTCACAAACCTCGGCGGCGGATGTGGAATATCCTTTGTTCCGCAGGCGTCACGAGTACGTGATTTTTTTTGGGTCAAGATAACTGGTCAATAAACCCACGCATGCTACCTGAAGGCATCCATAGACAGTTTTAGTACTCCATCATGACGATACGGACGCAGAACGCAAGCGCTTTGCGGAACGTAGGAGCGCGTGTCACGTCAGAACTTTTAGTACTGGGAAATGCCTACGTATACGTAAGCGGGCGAGCATTGTTAGACGCCGTGGGCGTCGGAGCGCGTTGGCCGCGTCCGCCAGTGCGACGAACCATCGGTCGGACTATAGACGCTGTTGATCTCGCCAACGTTCACGCTATTTAGGTCTTTAAAATACTCGACATTTAATACGGATGCAAAACACGGATCATATCGAGAAAAATAAAAACCGAGCACTTGCTATCTGAGGCTGGCACGGTCATTTGCGACGAACTGCGCCCACAGGAGGTCGAGCCTTTCGCGCAAACAGCGGACACTGAACACTCTCTCAAAAACAAAATTCCTATTTTGTGCTATGGATTTGCACCGTGCATATTCCAGGAATGGCTTCTGCGCGTTCACTTCACGCAGCAAAGCCAGATCGTAGGCCATTGAAAAGCACAGCCTTCCGCTGGTCGCCTTTGACGCCGCCATTTTGTGAAATTATTTTCTGTCGCGCTCTCCCGAACGAGCGAGAACCACGAGAGCAGCACGCAAGCCTCCCCACGTACGCACGCAAGAATCGGATGCGTGCGTACGCAGCGGCCGCGTACGCATCACGTACCGTTCGTGTTGCGTTCTGCACATGCACACTTTGCAGAACGTAGCAATCTTACGTACGCAACGTAAGCAGTACTAAAACTGTATATTGTTGCCGGATTCGAGACCCTCGTCATGCAATAAAGGGTTAATCGAGGGAACCGATTTTTATTAAGTATATCATAAGAAGCCAACAAACATTGACAACAAGGACAACATAGGGGAAATTACCTATACTCTCTGAATAAACTAAATAAATGATAAATTAATGGAAATATAAGTGGATGAAAAGACAACTTGCCGCAGGTCAATTTTGAAAGTCAACGGAACCAGGCTCTTCGATATGCTCCCTGACAAAAATAAAAAGCTCAGCCTGGGGGAGGGAGTAAAAAGCTTTTCCACGTCAACTGAGAAGGCAAACAACGGCTCCCCGGTGTTTTCGTGCGCCAAAAGGTAGTTAACCAGTTCATTACAGCTGCGCATCACGAACGGGTCATTGACATGAAACCTTTCAAGGTTTTTCTGAAGAAATTACGACATTTCCCCTTGCCAAGACTCTCTTTCAGTTAAGACTGCACTGAGAGGCACGTCTAGTTTATGCGTCTTAGCGGAAAAGAACATTGCCAGGGTGTCTCTCTTCGTCGCTAGCATACCCTTCCTGAAGCCATGAAGATGCATATCCTGGCATAATGTCAAGGCCCTCTTCTTGGCCCTCGTCGCGGCATTATTCGACTCTACAAAGTTCTTACTGACAGCAGACCATGTCTTCTCATGAGAAAAAGTCTGTGACAAGACAGCGAAACCCCCATCTTTATCAGATTCCAACACAGGCTGTTATCCTTTAAAAATTTTACGGACTGCTTCATTACTTTACTAGTATTCTTAGCGCGAACCGAAGAGGGAAGGCAGTCAATATCTACCGAAAAACATCTTAGATGCATTGGACAAACAGGGAGGTGCCTGAATGACCGGCTTAGGGAGCACCGGAACGCTGTAAACGCTATAGCAGGCGCAGGCCACTTGGCTGACCACTGCCAAACATTTACTGGCAAATGCTCCCCATGTTTTAATCACACGCAAGTGCTCAGGCGGTTGACAGGCAGTTAGACAGGAAAATATTTGAGGCGTTTTGAATTTCAAAAGCTGCTGATGAATGCATAAGCGCTCCATCACTGGGACTCATTGATAAAGAAGTGTTGTGCCTTGAAAAGGACTTGGTGAATGCTTTGTAATGGCTGTAATGTAATGTAATGTAATTGCGCGCGCTTATCAGCTTCGTTGCACATTTGGTTGTCTCATACGTGGTGCATTCATTTATGTGTCTGTTTCTATAAATAAATAAATAAATAAATAAATAAATAAATAAATAAGTAAATTTATTCATTTATTTGAGCATACGGTAGCCTCCTTGCACGTTTTTTTTTTTAATTGAAGCTTGTCAGTTGAAGTCTAGCGCTCTGTCCTGTCCCACCACTTTTAGCGCAACAGCGTTAAGGGCCCCGTGTCGCAGAAAATCCGGCATAGGCGTCCGGTGTCGCGCGTCCGTCGTCCAGCGTCCGACATCGCTTCGTCAAAAGAATTTCAAACCAAATTCCGAATTACGCATGCCCAACCACTCTGCTACCACCAAAGTTGCTCATACCTTGCCTTTCATTCTTTACAATGTTATTCCTTGGAATGTTGAGAACGACAGCCCACAAACAAATGCAATGAAAAAAAAAAACAACACCGACTGTGTATATCTTTTATGTCAGCTCTTCTCAGATTGAAATATTAAAAGTGCGAAACAACTACAGCGGATCGACCCACGCAAGAGGCCGCGCTTCTAACAGAAAGCTTGCCTTCGTGCAAAACGTTGGCTACCAGCGTTTCCTGGTAAACGGTACGGTTACATAAGCTGCAGTTGCCGGTAAATATGAAAAGCAGTCAGGGGTCTTTGAATGCTATCGCGTTCCACTCTTAAAGGCGAAGCTTAAGAGTGCTCCAAATTTTTTTCATTAGTCTTGTTCGCACTAGTAACTTTGTCACAGAAAAAGCACCAACACCAACTAGCCCAACGTTCTGCGTTAATTAGGCAGGAGAGTTTTTTGGATATCATTGTACAAGTGTTTTATCATTTCATCAACGATACGATCGCAACCTAAAGCAGATTTATTACAGCAGTTCAGGGATGCCCGGATCTGTGCTAAGTTAAATGGACGGGTGTATGGCACATTTGCTGCGCCTTTCTGTTTCAAACCTTGTAGTTCTGCTCGCAGTTTGTCTGTAAAGAATGTTTTGGAATAGTCCGAAGAACTGGAGATGAGTTGAAAATGCGCGCCCAGAAATTCTGCCTGCGTCGAGGCTATTTCTCTGTGTATCTACTAAAGGGAGCGGGTGTGACTGCCGGCCCTTTATTCTATTTACTATATTCCACACTTTCCTCTCATCCGAAAAAGAGTTTATACCGCAAGTATACTTTTGCCATCTTTCTCCCCGAGCCTTTCGACGCGTCCATCCTCCTTGCTGTTTTACATGCAGAAATTATGTTTTCTGCAGTTCGAGAATCGCGAAGTAGTCCCCATGTTTTGTTTTGCTGCTTGCGTGTTCTGCTACACTCTTCATTCCACCGCGGAACTCGTCGTTTGGTAGCCATTCCTTTCGTTTGTAGTATGCATTTGGAAGCAGCATCAATGAATAAAAATGTGAAGTATGCAACAACATCATCTATGCTTAGGGCGCAGATGTCATTCTGCGACAAATACGTGAGTTCTCGGAATAGCTTCCACTCGGCTGATTCGACCTTTCAGCGAGGAATGTGCGGCAAGCATTTATCCGGTTTTGTTGCATTCAGCACTATACGAAAGCGGTCGCTGCTATAGGGACTTTTAATAACATTCCACTGGACATACGGTGTGAGTGTCGGAGGTGCTGTGCTCAAATCTGTGGAGGAGCATGCGCTGTGAGCACTACTGTAAAACGTTGGCTCTTTTTTATTTAGCAGGCATGTCCCAGTGGAAAAAAAAATCAATTAACCAGCCTCTCTTATCCCAGCAAGAGTGCCCCCCTCCCCAAAGAATGCTGTGTGCGTTTGAATTTCGAAGGACCCTGTAGGGTTACGGTAGTTCATCGATTAATGCCGGGAATCCTAGTCTGTGAAGGTGACAATTAGGTGGCATGTCGAGAGAGCATATTGTTAAAAGTTTATTTAACAGTACAGTTCTGACTGTAACTGCTTCAAGGGTCGTTTGCAGTTCTATGCGCTGGCAGGCAACACTTCTATCGAGTATAATTACTATACCGCCAGAAGACGCGATAGCGGCGTTGCAGTCTTATTTACTGAAAATAACGTATTGGCTGATAAGATTTGTGTGTTTTGATTTTAAGTATTGCTTGTACGCACAGCACATTTGGGTTGAATTCACGAAGTTAACATCATCAAGGTTACGAAGGAGACCTCTGACGTTTCACTGACTTAGCAATGTGTCAATATTAAACTAAATTTGTGCTGAGTGCCGGACAGGCCGCCATTGGAATCTGAACCTGGCAACGTTTAACGTTAGAACGCTATCTAGTGAGGCGAGTCTAGCAGTGTTATTGGAGGAATTAGAGGGTAGTAAATGGGATATAATAGGGCTCAGTGAGGTTAGGAGGACAAAAGAAGCATATACCGTGCTAAAAAGCGGGCATGTACTGTGTTACCGGGGCTTAGCGGAGAGACGAGAACTAGGAGTCGGATTCCTGATTAATAAGGAAATAGCTGGTAACATACAGGAATTCTATAGCATTAACGAGAGGGTGGCAGGTCTTGTTGTGAAACTTAATAAGAGGTACAAATTGAAGGTGGTACAAGTCTATGCCCCTACATGCAGTCATGATGACCAGGAAGTCGAAAGCTTTTATGAAGACGTGGAATCGGTGATGGGTAAAGTCAAAACAAAATACACTATACTGATGGGCGACTTCAATGCCAGGGTAGGCAAGAAGCAGGCTGGAGACAAGTCAGTGGGGGAATATGGCATAGGCTCTAGGAATAGCAGAGGAGAATTATTAGTAGAGTTTGCAGAACAGAATAATATGCGGATAATGAACACCTTTTTCCGCAAGCGGGTTAGTCGAAAGTGGACGTGGAGGAGCCCGAATGGTGAGACTAGAAATGAAATCGACTTCATACTCTGCGCGAACCCTGGCATCATACAAGATGTAGACGTACTCGGCAAGGTACGCTGCAGTGACCATAGGATGGTAAGAACTCGAATTAGCCTAGACTTGAGGAGGGAACGGAAGAAACTGGTACACAAGAAGCCAATCAATGAGTTAGCGGTAAGAGGGAAACTAGAGGAATTCCGGATCAAGCTACAGAACAGGTATTCGGCTTTAGCTCAGGAAGAGGACCTTAGTGTTGAAGCAATGAACGACTATCTCATGGGAACCATTAAGGAGTGCGCAATAGAAGTCGGTGGTAACTCCGTTAGACAGGAAACCAGTAAGCTATCGCAGGAGACGAAAGATCTCATCAAGAAACGCCAATGTATGAAAGCCTCTAACCCTACAGCTAGAATAGAACTGGCAGAACTTTCTAAGTTAATCAACAAGCGTAAGACAGCGGACATCAGGAACTATAATATGGATAGAATTGAACAGGCTCTCAGGAACGGAGGAAGCCTAAAAACAGTGAAGAAGAAACTAGGAATAGGCAAGAATCAGATGTGTGCGTTAAGAGACAAAGCCGGCAATATCGTTACTAATATGGATGAGATAGTTCAAGTGGCTGAGGAGTTCTATAGAGATTTATACAGTACCAGTGGCACCCACGACGATAGTGGAAGAGAGAATAGCCTAGAGGAATTCGAAATCCCACAGGTAACGCCAGAAGAAGTAAAGAAAGCCTTACGAGCTATGCAAAGGGGGAAGGCAGCTGGGGAGGATCAGGTAACAGCAGATTTGTTGAAGGATGGTGGTCAGATTGTTCTAGAGAAACTGGCCACCCTGTATACGCAATGCCTCATAACCTCGAGCGTACCGGAATCTTGGAAGAACGCTAACATAATCCTAATCCATAAGAAAGGGGACGCCAAAGACTTGAAAAATTATAGACCGATCAGCTTACTGTCCGTTGCCTACAAAGTATTTACTAAGGTAATCGCAAATAGAATCAGGAACACCTTAGACTTCTGTCAACCAAAGGACCAGGCAGGATTCCGTAAAGGCTACTCAACAATAGACCATATTCACACTATCAATCAAGTGATAGAGAAATGTGCAGAATATAACCAACCGTTATATATAGCTTTCATTGATTACGAGAAAGCGTTTGATTCAGTCGAAACCTCAGCAGTCATGGAGGCATTACGGAATCAGGGTGTAGATGAGCCATATGTAAAGATACTGGAAGATATCTATAGCGGCTCCACAGCCACCGTAGTCCTCCACAAAGAAAGCAACAAAATCCCTATAAAGAAAGGCGTCAGACAGGGAGATACGATATCTCCAATGCTATTCACAGCATGTTTACAGGAGGTATTCAGAGGCCTGGAGTGGGAAGAATTGGGGATAAAAGTTGATGGAGAATACCTTAGCAACTTGCGATTCGCTGATGATATTGCCTTGCTTAGTAACTCAGGAGACGAATTGCAATGCATGCTCACTGACCTGGAGAGGCAAAGCAGAAGGGTGGGTCTGAAAATTAATCTGCAGAAAACTAAAGTAATGTTTAACAGGCTCGGAAGAGAACAGCAGTTTACGATAGGTAGCGAAGCACTGGACGGGGTAAGGGACTACATCTACTTAGGGCAGGTAGTGACCACGGATCCGGATCATGAGACTGAAATAACCAGAAGAATAAGAATGGGCTGGGGTGCGTTTGGCAGGCATTCTCAAATCATGAACAGCAGGATGCCACTATCCCTCAAAAGGAAAGTGTATAACAGCTGTGTGTTACCAGTACTCACATATGGGGCAGAAACCTGGAGACTTACGAAAAGGGTTCTGCTGAAATTGAGGACGACGCAACGAGCTATGGAAAGAAGAATGATGGGTGTGACATTAAGGGATAAGAAAAGAGCAGATTGGGTGAGGCAACAAACGCGGGTAAACGACATCTTAGTTGAAATCAAGAAAAAGAAATGGGCATGGGCCGGACATGTAATGAGGAGGGAAGATAACCGATGGTCACTAAGGGTTACGGACTGGATTCCAAGGGAAGGGATGCGTAGCAGGGGGCGGCAGAAAGTTAGGTGGGCGGATGACATTAAGACGTTTGCAGGGACAACATGGCCACAATTAGTACATGACCGGGGTAGTTGGAGAAGTATGGGAGAGGCCTTTGCCCTGCAGTGGGCGTAACTAGGCTGATGATGATGATGATGATGGTGCTGAGTGTATCAAACAATGAAGGAACGTTGGTTTAGCTTACAGAACCCTCTTGGGGCTCTGTGATTCGAGGTTTGTCTTACTTTTTTAGAGTGCTCGGATCAATCGCCTCTTGCGCCTCTTGCGCATCGCCTCTTGCGGCGCGCTGTACACCGCTCTTGCGAACGGTGTGTTTGCCTTGGCAGTTTCGCGTCGAAAGACAAGACTTTAGAGCCCATCAGCCCGGAAGTCGATGGGCTGGCCTCTGAGCTGCACTGAGCTGCACCACTACTTGCAGAGGCTTCTGGTGTGGTGCAATTCAGGGAAGGCAGGGTAGCCTTGGCTACTCCTACCGTGGGGGCGGATGGCTGTCCCATGAGCTCGCTGTGCGTGACGCGGGTGGCCACCAAGTGCCGTTGTGGTGTTACACACCGATGCACCACTTCTGCGAAAGGTGTGAACTGTGCAAATGACAGTGAACGCTGTTGTCATGCCTATCTGAAAGTTAAATTCTCCGTGACTTCGATCGCGATCATTTCTTTTTCCTTTTGCCAGGTTGCACAAGCTCCAGAGTATGCAGGGTGATAATTATCGTAGTTCACGCAATGGGGCTCAGTATTACAGTCATCGGCAGAGTGATTTTGGTAGCGCACTTTGCACACGTAAGGAGCCCTCAGCATCTCTGAGAAGCACGGCCAAATCTCCAAACATTAAAACAGCGTCGTGGGTTCGGAATGTATATGGTCGTACTCTGATCTTGATATAACCTGTTTCTAGTGTCTCTGGTAATGTGTTTGTGCCAAATGTCAGTATTATGTGCCTAGTTGGCAGTTATTTGCTGCCACGTCTGATTTTGATTTGCTGAGCATTGATGTCGTTTTCATCTTTCCATCCGTTCAAGGGCGCCTCATCACTCAAGTCCATCAAGTTTTCTTCGGAGATTACACTCTTCAGAGTGTTCATGGCTTTGTGTGCGCTTACAGAGAGAGGGTTATCCCCAAATGCCACAAGCTTCGTTAGTTTGTCGTACTTCGCCTTGTCCCAGCCTTCGAGTAGGAGGTTGCCACTAGCCTTCTTGTTAGCTTTATAGCCAGTTCCAGTGGTCTCTGTGAGAAATTTTGAAACAAGGAATGGTAAAACCATTCTCGCTTTCTCGCTGTGTATGACGTGAAACTTCGGTAAGGTCTCGCTGTTTTTAAGGAAAAATTGAATTGTTGTATCGGTGCGGTCCCTTTTCGAGGGACGATCTGTTGATAAAGTGTTAGAATGAATGAGTGAAATAACTTTATTAGAGTGAGTGAAATAACTTTATGAATGAATTCTGGAGTTTTAAGTGTTAATATCACGATTTGATTGTGAGACACGCTGTAGAGGAAACTCAGGATCAATTTTGACCACCTGGGGATCTTTACCGTGCCACCATTTATTTATTTATTTATTTATTTATTTATTTATTTATTTATTTATTTATTTGAAAATACTGCCAGCTGCTTTTTGGCAGCCAAAGCAGGAGTGGTACATAGAAAATACAAAGGGATACTGTACAAGAAAAGAAAATGCCAAAATAAAATTCGAACACAGCAAGCTCACACACAGTGCAACACAGATCATACTTGTACGTTACTGCGCAGAACAATATCTCTGAAACTAATTGCACGAGTTGAATAAAAATTCCGTGCGAAAGGAATTGCGTGCTTCGCTCACAACAGAGAAACAGCCGATAAAAAAGAGTCGACAGTACGCTTGTTCGTTACCTCTGGTGGTAACGAACAAGCGTAAAAGAAACAAGATTAAAAGAAAATTTGCTTCTCGTGTTAGCTGAATGCGGCTTATTTATTATTGTTTTTTTTCTGTGCCTCTGTGCATCCTTCTGCACTGTCGAGTGTTCAGTTTTCAGAAAACATTTTGGCGCGCTCTCATAGCTAAAAGCGAATTCAAGATGTTAAGTTCACTTTACTTTCTCTTTTTTCTGACTGAATGTATAGTGTTTCTGAGCGTGGTAATTATATTTGCTCGGTCACAGAGCTGAGCCAAAGCGGCCATTGGAATGCGCAGTGCGCGCGCCTATCAGCACGAGGCGAAGAAGCGGAAGCGTAAGCTCCGTCGGTGCGAGAAGCAGCAACCACTGCACAACAGCAGCAGCAGTGACCGTCCCCGGAAGCAGCCATGGAGTCGAGGGAGCGCACGCGTGCGGCCGGCTCGACAGAAACCGCCGAGTGGGTCGAAAAGCTGCCCCGAGTGCTGAGCAGGCGCAGGATCCCCATCTTCATCTTCGCCTTCATCGGAGTCCTGACTGTGGCCGGCGCCTGCTTCGCTGCAGTCACGGCAGTCGTTCTGTACAGGTCAGCGACCGGGCCACGCACCTAGGTTACGGCACCGCCGCTGAGAAGCCCAGGGCAGCGTACGATAATACACTGCGTGGGCTTAAGCCGTAAAGAATGCGTCGCGCGCCTGTCAGACTAGAAAATTTTTTTTTCGGAACTCGCAGCATAGCGCTCTTCATTTTACGCAGGGCGTGGGCTGCTTCTTTTTCACGTGTAGAAAAGCGCTGTAGCGTTTGTTTTCAAGATAGACACGTGCTTTCGGTTCTCTTTTTAAACCGCCCTAAAAATATCGCCAATGAAATTCGCAGAGTGCCGCGTTACTTCTTGATGAACTTCGTGCACACCGCTCTTACAAATTTCAATCTAAGCCTCCCCGGTATCACTGAGGTGGGCGCTGTACTTTCAGGGGCAGTGTTGAGCCAGACGCTTTTTCGGGTTTAGCGCGGCTTACGCCTATATGCCACCGCCAAAGTACTTGCGCCCGAGGGAGGACATCGACCATTTCAGGCAATGCCAGAAACTGGACATCATTTCTTGTTGTTTCAATATCTACATGTTTTCCCAGCCACGGTTAGCCACGAATATGCATGGAAACAAGGATGCTTGCATGTTTGCGCTGCGTTGGAAAGATCAACAGCTTCAAAGCTCTTGCTATAAGATTCGGGAATGCCGTTTCCATGAGAAATAACACAAACACTGCGCAATATATACGAAAATCTGGGCCGAATGGACAAAGTAACTATTTCGTAAAACCTGCTGGTCATTGGCGGGACGCCCTCACTTGGCCGGCATCTGTTCTTACAAACTATTGCAACATACAAGTCGCTCCATTAATTTGCGCGTTGGAGCTGTTTGGCAGGCTAAATGGCAGAACAGTTACCTGTTTCCATTAAAGAGCGACGCCGTATGAATACCCGAGTACACGGTCGTACGAAAACACCAAAATAGTTGAACCCTCCGACGCCTCTCCAGACGTATAACGGCTACATTTTAGGCGCACTCAGCTTGACATACACGCGATGTTAGGCAGCAGCCGTTTTTAGCCTTGACGGCGGCTCGAAAAGTGAAAATAGCCGATACATGGGGCAAAGAAAAGATGTGGTCTTTTCACGTGCACTTGCTCGTGAATGAACAAGCCAGCTAGGCCAGCATACCTTATTGGACGTCCAGAAAGCATATTAGTAGAGGCGATAGGTGCGAGGGGGCACCAGGGAGAGTAACAACGCTGAAGCATGTTTTCGTAAAAGCAGGTTACACGAGTACTTCAACCGACTCGCCTACGTGAGCTGGTATCTCTGCAATCGAGTTCGTCGGAAACTGCTGGGATAGGATACGCAGTGCTGGGAGAATGCGTCAGCGAACGCGACCTTCCGCTGGATTTCTTCAAAAGGGGGAAACTCCGCCATTACGTCTTCCATACTAATATTTAAGAAAATTACTTTAAAGTTATTTTTAGTCATAAAGTGCCCTTGGCGTATATAGTGTCTTCTCCTTCAGTTGGTCTTTCGGTTGGTGTGTGATACCAAAATGCCTCTGAGCAGAAAAAAATAAGATATCTCTCCTGGTGGTGTTATAAATCATGATCTTTAAATGACAATTAGGTATTTAACTACTGCGCCATGCCACTTCCACTAAAATGACGGAACAGTAGCCACAAATCATGGAGCTCCACGCACGTGTGATGAGGCAATCAAACGGGTCACTTGGCTCCTGCTAGGCGGAGGGCTATGAAATCTGGCGTTGCAAGCACTTGAATGCTGTGGCGCGTCAGTAAAAAGTCAGATTACTCTGTGGGTACAGCCAGATTCCTAGCTTGACGAATAATGAATCTGAAGTACTTCTCCAAGACAATCTCAGGTAATGACTGGTTACCACATATCGTAATATGGTGTAGAACACACAGTAAATGACGTACGCATCTTTTTTGAGCGGCACCTTAACAGCACGTCGTTCCTATGATAAAAATAGGCGCTACACCATCATGACAGTAACACAAATTGTAAAGACAGCTTGTTTGAACACACACGTCAGAGGAAACGGGGGTTTCTCTAGGCTATGACCAGTACATATCATTCGCTCTCGAGACCGGTCTTTAGGAGTTTCTGGCGGGGAAAGTAGGGATGCGGAGAAAATTTCAATATACAATGCCAGTTGACCGCCAATATAGAACACATTTTTGTGCATTGAACGACGTGCGGCCACATTAAACATCAGATGCTCGATATGTATACCGTTGTATTGACATGACAAATATTTCGACACCCTAAGCTGCAGGACCTGACGGCGCACCGTGGAAATTAAAAAAAAAAGAACAAAACGCCATCCGTGCGCGAGTGTGCGTGCGCGCGTGTTTATTTGTATGTGCATGCACATGCACGCGACATGTCGTTAGTTGCTCGGACTAGCGTGTACTGCCCCACCCTTCTTACGAACGAAGCCAGAGTAAGGCGCTTGAGGCCACCACTGGAAATTGTGCACCAACTGTAATTTGCACAGTGTAGCATCGTTAATTGAACGCTCTCACTGCGAAATGAACAAACATACTTCGAGAGTATCAGTATGACAAACATCAGTCGGCACCTAAGCTTCGAAAGAAAACAATGCGCCGAAATTGCCTGGCGAAAAATTGCGAGACTCACTTGTGAATGCAGAAACAAGGGGACTTCGCCCATCTCTAACGCCGGTTCCCCTTCGACTGTCATTTTTTAGCAACCTGAGCGCTAGTAACGGTCTTCTTAACGCCGAGAGCCGCACCGTGTACGGCTGACGGCCGCTTGTTCCGCGCCAGCGCCACCGACTCTCACCCTCGGCGGGCGCCCGTTGTAGGACGGCCGTGCACGAGCTCTCCGGCGAGGAGGAGGCAGACGGGCCCATCGCGCTGTCGGGCCCGTTGCCCAATGGCATGCCGTCGCGGCTGCGACCGGCGGCCGACGCTCGCCGTGTCTTCTGCATCTACAACAATCGTGTCTCGGAGCGCCAGCCACTGGTGAACTTTAGCATCGAAGATCTCAAAGTGCACTTTTGCGACGACATCGTCTACGGCTTCGTGGGCCTCGACGGCACGTCCACCAACATTCGTAGCAAGCATCCCAAGTACGATTTTCTCGAGGAAGGCTTGAAAAGGTACGTCGGTTTGCTGCGTGCAGATGTTCCTTAAACAAGCGGTGCTCACACTGGCTCGCATGCCAAAGGCACTAAAGCCCCTAAAGTACAAAATCGGGCTTGGTGGAGCGACATAAATGTAAGGACCCGAAGCAGGCGACGCCGTCGTCAAAATGCTGTTAACTGATGTAGTTGAGATTAGAGACACCTGCGAAAGAACGTTCCTCTATAAGTTAGCTTGAACAGCCTCGGAAACAACATTTAAAAGGCGAGTTTACAAAAATCCTGCCATTTTTGTTAATCACCCGAACGAAAACGGATTCTCTGAAAGAGGCCTGGAATAATGTGTTAAAATGAAAACGCCAGCAGCTTATTTTTCTCCCATTTCTTGCCCATGTACGTGGTACCGGTCACTGAAATGACATTACACTAATTTGGTGTACCTTGGTCCACCCTTCTACGTGTTGTCAGTGTTGACGCTCTTCACTGAACTCTACCGTCGGTTCGATTTCCACTGTTTGTAGTCGTAAGATAACGTATGCCGATGTACTCCAACCAGCGTTTAAAATTCTATTAGGAGTGTGTCACTGATCAGTACTATGTTTTGCTGGATGTCACTCCGCTGCTCGCCGAGCCATGTGCAGGTGAAGCCAACTGAAATTTGGCGTCATGCGGTGGCTTGACCCGGAAGTGAGGCGCACGCTTCACTTGCTATTTATAGTACGCTTGGTCAGGTATTACTGCGGTAACAATTTTTCGTCGTGGTTTACCTGATTTCAAGGGTTGTTGTCACTTTACGTCTGGCAAGGGCCTTTACGATAATCTGAACCCGTATGCGATATTCTTTTCCTACATAAAGGCTTTTCTCAATCGCCAGTGTTTCCAGCGAGCGCATTTCATGTTAGCACGCTGTCGGGATGGCGATGTCTAATTTTTTATGTCCACCCAAAATACCTGTCTTGTCTTCTTGGGTAGCTTACGGTACAATCAGCCGGTGTGTTCGGGGAAGAAAGAAAAAAAAAATATGCCAAGCTCCCATGCAGGCCAAGTGTCACTGCAAAGTAGCAAAACCTCGACTTCCGGGACAAGGGAGATATACCTCCAGTGGCTTCAGTCGTGGGCGCTCGGTGTGCTATCCAGCCCCCTAAAGTAGAGATCGGCGGTATGAGTAGAAGAGAAACGCTATGTTATATTCTTCAGAAGGATGAAATCATGGCTCAGTACGCCGTGGTTTCTGAGAAGAAACATCGGCTCGCGGCCTTACACCGAATTTCCCTGGCGAGGCAAGGTAACCCATTAGTGATCCTGAATCCCTACGAGCGTTGCTTTGAGCTACTGTGGTCATATTTCGCCGCCACAGTATACCGCGAGCCGTAGAGATTGGGCATTAATATTCTTAAACATTGCGCGGTTTCGCGGTACCCGAGTCAAAATTCTCATGCAATGCCACTTTCAATGGAAGATATGCTTCTCTCTAGCTGCTGTGACTGTGCGATGGCAGCCATATTTCTTCGCTTTACTATCATAACTTGCTAGCTATTGTTAGTCCCAGCCACTTACGATAGGCCAATGTTAAGGCTTTGTGCAGAAGGATTTACGGAGACCCATATAAAAAATCAAGACCATTCCGCCTTGCAATGGTGGATGACCACGTCTCGATGGTGGATGTAAACGTCGTGGCAATAAAATTTGTCGTAAAGACTTTATTGGCTTCACTCATTAACACTAACGACGGTCACAATGGCTTTGTGGCCGCTATGATATGCATTGATTGGCATACTCGCAAGTACAAACACTTTCTTTGATAATGCCAAATTGATGCATGTACGCGACTGGGTGATCAGTTGGGCACGATCCGTGTTGCATCGCAAGCGACATGTCTGCAACACGGAACGCGTAAACCACTCCCTTTTCGGTCCTGACGCATCCACATTGAAATCACCCACAACGACCACAGGGATAGTGTCATCTCAACTATCCTATGCAAAGTGAGCAGCCATGAACCTCGCGGGGCTACGAACCATTGCGTTTTATAACAGAATAGATAACTGGGCTAGTTGGTTTACTTGCGTCTTGAGACTGTAAAAGCGCACAAAGAAAGAGGAGATAACTGCGTCAGCCATCCCTCGGTCTTTCTACATGATAAGGACGTCATGTTTCTTGATAGTTAGACTTGCTTTAACGTTGCCTTTGAAATGATTTAACCCGTCATCCTTGACACGCATGCGCAGCCTTCCTACTCCGTTATAGTGTACATATTTGTTTCCTTTCAATAAAATTTTTCAGTTGTGAGTAAGCGCCTCGTCCTGTCCACCCTCTTCGTTCTCGTCCTTGTGCGCTTTTACAGTTTCAACATTGCATTTTTTGCTTAATTACGGGGGTACGAGCCATTACTTAAGGGGGTATGAGCCATTGATGATGACAGTTTCGACATGTATGTTGTATGCGTGATTAGAAAGTGGGTAAGCACTACATATCATATTGACCGCAAATAAAGACGGGGACAGAGGGGGAGAACACATAAACAGCACGGGCGGTAACTTTCAACTGTTTTATTCACAGCAGCCCGTGGGCATATTCACAGCAGCCCGTGGGCATATTCACAGCAGCCCGTGGGCAAAGCCGCGCCAGCTTAAAAGGGGCTGAAAAGACAAGGGGGACTCCAAACCTGCCTGCCACCTTCCTTAGGTTGTGAGCGACCCTGTGAATATACGGCACGACTTCAGGTCTTACGGCCATAGTAGTCGTCCTCACCCTTGCTTGCCCCCGCACCTCCCGTGATCCTAAAGGAAGGCAAGGTTGTGGTAAGAACCACACCAAGCCGTATGCAAAATGCAATGTAGGAGTTGTGCACGAAATTCCCCTGGCGTGTGGCAAGTCCTACATAGGGCAGACTGGACGGTGCCTAAATGATCGAGCCAGGGAACATGAACAAAAGTTAACGAAAGATGAATTGGCGCACTTACCTGCGCACTGCAATGCCTGTCGCTGTGCACCTCTTTTTGAGGAGATAAAGATTCTGGGGAGAAGCCATGACCAGACTGCACGTGAACTGATGGAGGCTTATCACATAAAAAAGAAAGGCCAAGACTGTGTTAGCGATACCTCCATTAGGTTGTTTCAATCGGAAATAAATTTTTTTGATAATTGGTTGCCACGCTAAGCTGATGTATATTCTTGTTTGCTGCGATCTGCGCATGTTCTATTTGCCTATATATGCCCACGGGCTGCTGTGAATAAAACAGTTGAAAGTTACCGCCCGTGCTGTTTATGTGTTCTCTCCCTCTGTCCCCGTCATTATTTGTGGTCAATATGATATGCAGTAAATACCAACTAGGCCAAAGTGAAGTTCTTCTGGGTAAGCACTGTTCGCTTCATTTTGCTGAGTGATTGTAGCCTCTGCCTGACGAAGCTATGCGCCATTGCATTTTTTGCTCGTTTACGGGTGTATGAGCCATTGATGATGATAGTTTCTGCGTACAGGCACGAAAATTTTATGGCACCTTAGCCATACCCAGTTTCGCTGTATTATATTGGCTCTTGTGAGCCAAATTGCAAAATTTGGGCTAAATTGCCAAGGTATACAAATAGATTACATTGACGTATCTCAATTGCAGTAAGCGGCAGCAGCGTAGCGCCTACGCCACATTTAAAAGCTGTATTTCACCTAGCTTATAAGTGTTCAGCTTATGTAGAGCAGCGCAGATAGTTTTCACCAGTGTACCCGTGCGCACAGAAACTTCTCATGAATACTTTATTTACCCTTCAGAGAAACGCATTTCAGTAACATATAACCTTCGATATCTTCGTTGTGTCTGTCAGAAAAAGCTAGCTACTGATAATACACCCATGCTCTGCCGTATCTTTAATTCCTAACACAACCGACCAGAGCAATAGTTTGTCGTGAGAGTTTGACAAATCTGCATAGGTGAAGTATTCCATACATATTTTACTACTTCCCTTCCAATGATTATTTGCTAACACAGTGTTGCCACTTCCACTATTCGCAAATAGCAGAGCTTATTCTTGGGCTAATCGGTTCATACTTGAAGCTCTAACCGTAGCGCTTACACGACGTGAAGGCGTTCGTCATGTCACCTTTCTCGTGTAAGCCGTGTTAACGCTACGGTTATCACTTTAAGTATTTGGAAATAATACAAAACTCGTTGAGTCGTCCGAAACAATAATGCACTTAGTCATATATGACGTATACAGGTCTACAAGCATGCTGCGAAATCTTGTGTCTTTCTTTATTTTCGCGCTTATCGCCGATGGAATATGATCGCTCAAAATTTCCAAATCTTGCAGAAGAGATGTACAACGTTTCGTGCAAAGCAGTAAGAGTTAGACTCTCATCGTAACTTTGGCACTCCTCAAGCGCCTGCAGAAGCGACACAGAATGCGCCTTTATTAAGCATCTTAGGTTTCAGTAGATCGTTTTGCTGTAGTAAAGCGTGCTGCCACTCTGCGAGCACCGCTAACTAATCGCTTCATGCCAACCACTTTCGGGATATCTGTTAACAGAACTTCATTCGTTATCGCACGCGAACTACGGTCTCGAGAGTTTGCGAAATCGAGGGTGAAGAAAGAGTGAAGCGCCTAAATTGAGCCATGTTCCGGCGGCGCCCCACGTGTGTAAAATTACATTGCTTCATTTGTTCCTACAACTTTACCTTAGCTAACCTTACTTTGTATGAGAGAACACAATTGCAACATAAGGAGCAGCTTCTCTAAACAGCTAAAATTCATGTCAATATTTAATCACTAGCTTTGTCGGTACCGGGAGTTGCGAGAAATAAATAAATAAGCGACGGAATCGCACCATTGGTTCCGAAGCGGGCTCCCGTTATTGCTCTGACGGGTCCTGGATTGAATTTTTCAGCGGTGTCATAGCCCGGTATAAAATAATAGCCAAAGCACCTCGGCTATAGAGGCTTATTACTACGCCGTAGAATTCAATTCGTCGAGAAAAGAACAGAATAGTTCCGCAGCATCTGCGTTCGTGCTCGAGGTCGCGAGCTTTCGAAGTTGCAGTACACAAACCCCGAGTTTGGTGTGCGATGAGTGCGCACTTCACCCTGAAGGACACCAATATGGGGGACTGTTTGAAGGGGAACGGGGGGGAGGGGGGGCAGTAGCGGAACCGAGTGTATCAGGGGAAACAACAACAGTGGTCGCTTCGCTCTGCGGAGCAATAAACGTATGGACGCTTCATTCTTGGTTGGCATGGCATCTCGTTCATGTGCGCCGGGCAGCGTTCTGGACATTTCGAAACGTTAGACAGGTCCGCCGGTAAGAACGCCGCGGTATTTGTTCTCTGCTGTGACAACGAACGTTCTTACAGCTCAGCCGCTGATAAAAGGGCGGCTTCGAAGCGGCGATTCCGAAGCGGGCACCGCACTAGTTTTCGCATTTTATTTAGCGAGAGCAACAACGAGTATATATAGAGGAGTTGTTATGCTCCTACAAATTTCGGCGGTTTTATAATTTCCTTTATCCGCATAAAAGAGTGAATAACTGTATAGAAAATTCCACGGACCGCGCGAGAATTGGTGTTCAGAGAAGCTTTCTTTTATGTTTGTGCAAATGGTAAGCAAATGTAATCTTAATGACGGAAATAGTTGTAGAAAACGACGCAAATTGAATGTAATTTTACGCACTTCTCTGTAGCCACCTTCTCAAACTTTATACTGCCGGCTTCTTGACTACTCATTAGATCGACGCTCCTCGCTAACTGCGCGCTGTGGAGCTATTTTGCCCGCTTCACTTCTTTCTCTACGCTCGGCTGCTTCTGTCGCTGGTTTCTTCTTCACTTCTCCAAGTCTGAGTTCATCTTTCTCTACTGCCGACTTCCCTTCTTGCCTCTTGTTCGCTGTCTGTCGTGGTTCGTTGTCTGTTGGCACAGCAAGGCAACACTGTGGCAACAATCATTTAGAGGGGGAAGCGGGAGACGCATAGGAAGCTTTATTACGCTACTGATAAGAGTAATGTCGTGCAAATATTCCGTATTGCGAATACGAATTTGATATTTCTGCTTGTAAAATATTATGCGACTATTATCGCAAAAACTGTTTCTTATTTCCCAAATGCGATCGCTAATGTTATGCTTGCTATCGCTATTCGCCAGAGCTCTCATCTAAGAACCACTTTAGCGTATGAACAACTTTGGAATTCACCCCCAGAACTTTGTATCCTGTAACGGTAAAGTATGAGGGACCCTTGTCTACAGCTCGTGTGATTAGCAGAGGGATGTACACCAATTTAATTAGTGAATGGCCACATCAAGCAATTGTGACAAAGGGCAAGGCTCAATACAGTAAAAATAGAATTCTGATTTATCTGTGGTCATTTTCTCGGTCTAACTCTTTCTTAATAAACTGCAGTATGCAGAATTCTTTCCTGTTAATTTCTTCCTCGTAAAATTCTAAATATCAATCAATCAATCAATCAATCAATCAATCAATCAATCAATCAATCAATCAATCAATCAATCAATCAATCAATCAATCAATCAATCAATCAATCAATCAATCAATCACCCTATTTTTATGTCCACTGCAAGACCAAGGCCGATCTCTGCGATCTCCAATTACCCCTTTCCTGCGCCAACCGATTCCAACTAGCGCACGCGAATTTCCTAGTTGCATCACCCCACCTAGTTTTCTGCCGTCCTCGACTGCGCTTCCCTTCTCTTGGCCCCCATTCTGCAACTTTAGTAGTCTACCGGTTATCTGTCCGACGCATTACATGGGCTGCGAAGCTCTACTTTTTCTTAATATCAATGAGAATATCGGCTATCCCCGTTTTCTCTCTCATCCACGCCACTCTCTTCCTTCCTCTTAACGTTACGCCTAACATCTTTCGTTCCATCGCTCTTTGCACGGTCCTTAACTTGCTCTCAAGCTTCTTTGTCAACCTCCAAGTTTCTGCCCCATATGTTAGCACCGGAAGAATGCAGTGATTGTACACCTTTCTTTTCAATGGATAGTGGTAAGCTCGCAGTCAGGATCTGGCAAAATACCTGTCGTATGCACTCCAACCCATTTTTATTATTCTGTAAATTTAACCATTCGCGTGAAATTATCAGTTTTACGTGGAAAGAGACCATGATGTATTTTATATTTGTATTTATTTACGTATTTCGCTGCCGAATAACACGCAGCCATTGACGAGCTTTGCATAGTTTCGCCATGTGGTAGTAGGCGCCCAAGTTGTTTCACAATTCAAATGTAGATGACCAAGAACCAAAGCTGTAGAGTGAAGTAATTGCTAAATGAAAGGGCATGGGACGCTTAAAGGGTGAGCACGGCGGCCTAAATGTGTAGGAGAGCTAGTAAACGAAGTGCGCGCGTCGAATGGATCTGCCTGTTCGCAATCTCATGAAGAGTTGAAACGCACTCGCACTCGTGTCCCTCCAAGTCAGTCGATACTATCCGAGCATAATATGAAGAGACGACGGCCATAGCGCCGGTATATAAACATTGTCGCTAATTACTGGACGTGCTCGCGCTTATCTGTCTCCCGTAGAGCGCGCCGACCGCACGAGAGCCGTATTCGAGCAAATACCTTAACAGGCATTTGTTAGTTAGTTTGCAGTATTTAATCGTTGCCTTTAGCGTTAAACGTTAACAGGTTTTCTACGTACTTTGCACGAACCAAGTCTCCATGCTTACGTCCTTTCAGATTAGGGGCAAACGTCACGCGAGGTAACACGTGACGCGAGAAACAACAAAGGCCCTAAAATCGATCGCTGTGGCACGCCTGAAGTCACGCGGACTAACGAGGACCGCCATTTATTAAATCTAATTAATACAAATCTCGGGTTATACGAGTTACAAGGACGATATGATTACAAGGCACCTGGAAATAATTTTAACCACCAGGGGTTCTTTAACGTGCGCCCACGGCACAGTAAACGGGTGTTTTTACATTTCGCACCCGTCAAAATGCCGCCGCCGCGACCGGGATTTGATTCGGCGTTGTCGCGCTTAGCAACGCAATGCCATAGCCACTGCGCCACCACGGCGTTTGAGAACTTAGTTCCAGATAGTATATATACTTTATCCACGCGAAAAATTAGTTACTGCAATTTTCATCAAAAATGTCTCTAACTTTGAGCATCAGTTGCTGGTTTTGCGCATAAAAGTGACTAACTCATCGCAATGGGTTTAGATGCGGAAATGAAGGTGTCTATATGATTAACACATTCGGAGCGGAGATATGGCGGCAGTGCATACGTTACCGTTTTGTATTTAGCCAAGCAGGCATAGTACACTTCAGTTAGTGACGCGTTTCGTTCATATGGGTAGCATGCGTTTAGATAGCCGATATTTGTTTACAAAAGGTAAAAGCAGCGGCGTTACACAATAATTTTACATCTAATGAAGGCAAGACTGGCGGAATGAATGTTCTGAAAGCGTTTCCCATTTGCCAGAGTTGCTACACGATATAGCGGCGACATTACCCAACGCACAATTCATAGAGTAGAGAGGCGCACATGAAGTGACAGAAGTAGCACGGAAGGCTAGGCAACAACTTTGGCAAACATACAATGGACTCTTGTGACGACTACCTACTGCTGCTGGTGAATGCAGCTGCTGATACTATGCCATTTTTTTTTGTTTCGTCAAAAGAAAAAAAACTTCAAATTAATGTGTTCGTTCCCTTTAAAATCAATTCCCAAAAAGCAACATTTCACCTATTAGAAAGGTTAGCTCAATGAGGGCAAATTCCGTGAGAACTTTTTGACCAGCTTGAGTCACATGTGTGGTTTAATACAAATAATGAGAATTATTGTAAAAAACGAAGCTAATCTTGTCTTATAAAAGCTTCGTACCGAAAAAAAGGCTATATTACAGGTGCGTTATAGAAAAAGAATCTTTTAAAACTGAGCGCAAGTGAGTACATTATCTAACATTAACATATTAGATATGTTAAAGTAAAAATAATAAGAACAAACAATAGAATGACATCAATGTCCGAACGCCACGCTCACTGGAAGCTAAGAAAGTAAGTAATTAGAACCCTACGGAAACGACAGGGCCTACATGGTAACCTTACGACAATTTAGTTAGAAACATTTAGCTATGCCTGGGCCGCTATTCTGTAGCGATGCCTTACGCCTTATTCTATGCTATTCTTATCATCCACCACACACGGCGTCCGATCCCGTTGATAATGTGGGCAGAGCGTCGCTCTGACCACTGGCCAAGCGCTAAAAGCATGAAAAAGCATAGAATCGTAAAAGGCATCGCTACAAAATACCGGCCCTGGAGTCATTGTCTCTGGCGCAGTATAGGAGATGACATCGGCACAATTCACCTAAGGAGCAGAGAGTAAGTCTCGCTCTAAATACTCTCAGTCAGAATAAAACTCATAATTTAGATAAGCTTGGAGTCGCGAGACCGGCGTATTCTAGCCATCTAGGGCCCTATAACGTAAAATATTTCTAGTGTGTTTTTATTCCACTCTCCTGACGCCAAATTTGCGTAACCGCCAACGGAAGCATCGGGCGGTGACCCGCAGGGTTGTCTGAACAGACCACTCAAACGCTCTCTGCACTTAAGGATGCCATTTTTGTCTGCTTTAAAAACGAATAACATTGCCTACACTGAGCGGCTTGTCTTATCTATTTGGTTGACAAGAGGCGCGAAGCATGCTCTAGTGGAGAGGGATTCGATGGGGCCGAGCCAGTGCACTGAAAATCGATAACCGGATGAAGAGGGTGGTGCCGGCGTCCGTGATTGGCCCGCTTTCCCTTACTTAGCTTGCGGTGACTGGTCGAAAATCGCGGCAGCATGTAACGCAAGGTTAAGAATGCCGCTAAACCGGACCCTCAGCAAAAACGAGTTCGCAGAGTGAGGTCGTAAAAGTAAAGTGCCAAACGTGCTCGAAAACGTTACACGGCCACGCAAAAAGTTTCATAATACGCAAATAAACCCATGGTTTCCGGCTGGTGCGGGTGGCCAGTGCCTGAGCGATCGGCGGCAGCCATCTTTTATTCCTTTCGGAAAGGGGCAGCCTGCGGCTATTCAGAAGAAAATTAAGTTTTGTTCGGCATTGTAATGCATCATTAACGCGTACACGTACCTTTGACGCGATGAGTTTTTGCAGTTTTGTGACGTCGCGTGACAGGCAGGTGAAGTGGGTGTAGCCCGAAAACTTTTGACCAAAGCCGAGGGCTGATGACGAGAAGGCGTCGAATCAGAAATAACCATTTTTATTTTGTTCTATCCAATCATTCATAATCAGTGTGTTCACGTCATATCACATGGGGAGCTATCGCGGTTTTCGTAACGTCGCGTGACAGACAGGCGAAGTGGGGGTGGTTCAAAAAAGTTTTTAACCAATCGCGGAGGGCTGATTGCAGAAATGGAATAGAAAAATTTTGAATAGCTTTACGTTATAGCACCCCTAATTTTCTTTCCTCGTTTTTTTTAACGGCGTGAAATTTGTAGTTTTTAATGGAAGATACGTACACGAGCACAAAAATACGATGCACCACGCAATAAATCGGCCTGAAAAATTTGCCCAGCGTTATTGTATCCGAGCTCAGTATAAAAAATTGATTTCTTTGTTTTTGAAGAAGGCGCATTCGTTGTAGATTATGTAGCAACTTATTTCGCGGGCCAAACTGCTGTGACTACAGAGCGTCCCTTGCAGTAGATCCAATGGCTAGTCGCGCTTCAGGCAATTTCATTTTGGAACTTATCCTTGAAGACATTCACCGAGATATTTTTCACGTTTATAAACCAGCTACGGGAGCTGTACATCCCTGGTGGACGCTGAGTATAGGCCCAATCACATTTTCAGCTACAGTTTCATTACAAAGTCATATAATCGACGCACACTGAGCGCCTGTGAACGTATTGGTGTGAATCGTATCGGCGGCGTCAGTTTTTAGCAGCCTGGTAAGTGCAAACAATAATTAACTACGTGGTGTCGAAGGTTAAAACACGTTGGCGGGCTGGTTGATTGGAATCCATAATAGTGTGTATAAGCGCGACTGAACGAGGACGTTGAAAGAAACAGATACGCAGAGGCAGCGCTTCACTTTCAACTATAGGTTTTTATTTTCACACGCCATCGATAAATATATACCGCGCGAGCGGAAACAAACGTGACAGCAAGAAAGAACATTCAGTGGTGCATTTCTATGAATAGTATACATGTGCAATGCATGGTGAAAACATATACTGACTGGGGCGCTACAACGTAAAACTATTCCAAACTTTTCTATTCCAATTCTGCAATCAGCCCTCCGCGATTGGTCAAAAATTTTTTTCGTCCACCCCCCATGTCACCTGTCTGTCACGCGACGTCACGAAAATCGCGATAGCTCCCCATCTGATATAACATGTACACACGGATTATGCATGATTTGATGGAACGAAAGAAAAATAGTTATTTCTGATTCGACGCCTCTTCGCCATTAGCCCTCGGCTATTGGTCACAAGTTTTCAGACTGCGCCCACTTCACCTGCCTCTCACGCGACGTCACAAAACCACAAAAACTCATTACGTCAAAGTGACGTCTACGCGATAAAGATGCATTAATATGCCGAACAAAACTGAATTTTCTTCTGAATAGCCGGAGGCTGCCCCGTTCCGAAAGGAATAAAAGATGGCTGCCGCCGATCGCTCAGTCACTGGCTACTCGCACCTGTCGGAGAGCATGGGTTTATTTGCGTGTAATAAAGCTTTCTGCGTGGCCGTGTAACGTTTTCGAGCACTTTCGGCATGTTTACGACCTCGTTCTTCCAACTATTCGTTGCTGAGGATCCGTTCTAGCGTAATTCTTAAGCTTCCGTTGCATGCCGCCGCGATTGTCGACGAGCCACCGCAAGCTAAGTAAGAGAAAAGACCAATCGCAGATGCCGGCACCACCCTCCTCGTCCGGTTATCGATTTTCAGTGCAGTGGCTTGGCCCCATCAAATCCCTCTCCACTTGAGCGTGCTCCTCGCCTCTTGTGAGCCAATTAGATAAGACAAGCAAGCCGCTGAGTGTAGGCAATGTTATTCGTTTTCCAAGCAAACAAAAGTGACCTCCTATGAACGAGGAGAGCGTTTGATTGGTCTGTTCAGACAACCCTGCGGGTGACCGCCCGATGCTTGCGTCGACGGTTACGCAAATTTGACGTCAGGAGATTGGAATAAAAACATATTGGAATAGTTTTACGTTATAGGGCCCCTGGTTACAATGATAAACCGAGGAACAGTAACTCCTTTTAAGATAGCGACACTGATGGCTTGCTCACGCACCTTTCCTCTAATTTTGCATCAATGAGATATTAAAAGAACATGAATATAACGTCACTAGGGTAATCTCCGGTCATTTGGGTATTCATTACCGAGGTTGTTCCTGCAAACCCATGTTTGAAAGTACTTCGATTCTGTATCGGGATCATAGCAGGATGACAAGGGAGATTGTGGATGCCTACGAAATTGCAAAGTTAGAGGAAAGGTGCGTGAACAAACCATCAGTGTCGCTATCTGAAGAGGAGATACGACTCCTCGGTTTATCTTTGTAACCACTTCAGTATATGTTTTCACTATGCCTTGCACACGTGTATACGGTTCATCGAAATGCACCACTGAATGTTCTTTTTCGCTGTCACGTTTGTTGCCGCTCGTACGGTGTACATTTATCGATGCGTGCGAAAATAAAAACCAATAGTTGAAAATGAAGCTCTGTCTCTGCGTAGCTGTTTCTTTCTACATCCTCGTTCAGTCGCGCTTATACACTCCATATCATGGGTGTCGAAGGTTGCTGCCACCACGCAATCGCGAGGTCAGACAGTGAACTATTGAAGCCTGTAGCTGCCCGACCGATAAAACGATAGGCGCCCGGTCGATAGAAAAATGCCACTCAAAAGATAAAGGCGTTCTTTCTGCCGACACAAACCTATGTACATCTGGCCGATGCGACGTGCTAGTATTTTCATTTCATTCTCGAGTTTCAATATACGGAGCGTCATAGCATATTCTGTAAGCCTGTCATTTTATTATCACAGCTGTCCTATATAAACGCTTTCCAACCTAGAGTATTGTTTCGCAATTGTCGGTAGCCTCCTATGTTATTATTACAGCTGTCGTATATCAACGCTTTTCAATCTGGATCATAACTTGTGAATTTCCGGTCGATGTTATTTCATTCGTTATCACGACTGGGCAGCTCCGTGCTCTGGCTTCAAGTATTTATCTGTCCCATCCCTGACCTCTTGAAAAAGCACTCAGCAAGTATCAGATACAGAAATGAAATAGGGCGAATTCTTATACGCGCGCAAATCGCTTCCACTCTTGCACTTTCTTTGCGTTTGTCATCTTGAGCACTTCACACCTGCCGCCTTCTCCTATAATCTTGCGGCGAATTCCACTAGACAAACATAAGCAAGAGCACCAAGAAGCAGCGGTAGCGGACGATATACAGTAAGGGGTCGTCTTGCGAATGATACATTCGCGTTACTATAGCTGGGTTGAGAACACAGCATGAAAATGCGTGGCCCCCCTTTTCTACTTAGGTCAATTAATTATTTACCAGCTCACACAGTGGGAACGCTCTGCTATGAAGCGAATCAAGGAAACAGAATGTAAGCAGTCTGAAACTAATCACAGAATTGAATAGTGCGCAGAAATCAAATTGTGCGGCTTAACCTCCTAGAAATGCACACCGGGGTATGACGGGCGACGTAGTGGAGGGTTCCGGATAATTTTCGAGCACCTGTGAGTCTTTATTGTGCGCTTAAATCTAAGTACACGAGCGTTTTTACAACTCCCCATGCAAGTTCAGCAGGCGACGCCGGGAATCGAACTCGCGACCTCGCGCTCAGCAGGAGAACGCCAAAGCCACTGAGTCAGAAAGGGGAATAAGAGTACGTATACCGGCCAAGGTTTGTCAATGAGTCCTCCGTTACGTTTGCCGTGAGCGCCTGAGAAAACTTGTAATCGCGGCCCCCAATGAGCCTAGAAGGACTTGATGGTGATTATATCAGCATCGCAGAAGTTTTTCGGAAGTTTGACCGACTGAAACGAGTAGCCCTAAGAGTGCGGTTCATGTTACACAAGGTACTAAGACTACAAGCGCTACACTTTCCCTACATATACTGAGATGTCACGCAGGCACCTTGTACAATGACAGCTGCATGAACCGCAACAGATGCCTCAGCGTTGTTCCTCCCTGGACCCAGGTTTGTAGGACTGAAGCGGTCCAAGCCAGAGGTGAACTTGTGGGCGTGCCTCGGAGGGAGTGTGGAGGACGGACCGCGGTTCGTGGCGCTCGTCAAGGAACGGCGCACGCGGGTGACATTCGTGCGCAACTCGGCCGAGTGGCTTCGCCGCAACGCCTTCCAGGGGCTGCTCATCTACTGGAAGTACCCGAGCCACGAGCACCGTGTCAACTTCACCGTGCTGCTGGCCGACCTGCGCAATTCCTACGCGCGCGACGGCCTGCTCGTGTCGGTGGTGCTGCCCATCAACACGCGGCTGCGGCGCGATTCGTACTACGTACAGTCTGTCTACGAGAACCTGGACGTCGTGCTGGTGGACGGGCACCGGTCGGTCGACCCGCGCCACTTCCCGCTAGCCACGTGCGCGACGCCCGTGCGCACCCTGCTCCGCACTTGGCACCAGGGCCAGTACGGCCTGATGCGCGTGCTGGACGACCTGACGCTGGAGACGGACGACTACCGCAAGACGGTTCTGAGCGTCTCCTTCGCGGGCCTCTCCTTCACGCTGCGCCACAGGAGCCTGCACCGCGTGGGCGCCGCGGCCGCCGGGCCCGGCGCGCCCGGCGCGCGCACCAACGAGTCCGGCCTGCTGAGCTACGTCGAGGTGCAGGAGCGGCTCCGCAACGAGGGCTGGAAGCGCGCCTACCACCGCTACGGCCGCTGCCCGTTCGCCAGGAAGGAGCTCCAGTGGGTCGCATACGAGGACGAGGAGAGTGTGGCCGACAAGGCCGTGCTGACCTCCGTGTGCGCGGGGCTCGCCGTCTGGGACGCCGACATGGACGACTTCGCCGGCGTCCTGGGCAAGCCGTGTCCCCTGCTGCGCAAGGTCCACGAAGTGGTGCACGCGAGCGCGTCGAAGCGCAAGAACCCCGGCCCGCCTAGGTCGTACCGAAAATTCTTTTAAGGCACTTCTGGCAGAACTAAGGGGCATGCGATTCTATGCCCACGTGGTTGAACAGTTTAGGCCATTATGCGAGTATGCGTATAAAGCATTGCCGCCAGGGCGGCGCTTTGCCCTCATTTTTTTTAATTCCACGAACATGCGGCTTAAGATACGCGAAGGTTCGTGGCAGTGAAAACCGTTTGCTCGATGTTATCCTAGTATATCGGCGTACCTACTGTGGCAAACGCGTCAATAAAGTTTGTCACTTATACGTGTAAAAAAGTAATATATTTAGTAACCTTGGCATGTATCAGACGAACGCATAAAAGCAACTGAGCCTTTATGATGTCACGCTACTCTTCTAATCTCAAATGCCAGAAATCGCATATGAGAAGTTGTCAGTACGCTTTATGTTCGATAAGTACAGCATTTCTATACGAGTGCGCTTTGGTATTATTAAATAGGAAGGGTAAACTTTTGCTAAACGGACCCTAAAGATCAACACTAGATGAGTCTGGTGAAGCATTTGTTCAGTTTGGATTTTCATTCATTGATTGTTAGGGAGAAAATAAAGGGAAAAGTTTCACATTTAAAATTCTGCACTTAAACTACGGCGCCAATAGGTTACTGCAATGTTACTGATTTGAAATTATTTTGCCAGATTTGGACAGTTCTTGTTCCGAAAATGTTTCTGAAACTCAGTAGATTGAATCTTTTGTTCCTTTAGAATGAAAGTGAAACTAATTTAGAATGATATTTCGAATTGAGTATCTAAAGATTTTAGAATGACGTTTACAATAAGATGTGTCAAATTTCTTCAGAATAAAAGTTTCAGCAAGAACAACCTTTTCTTATAAGCGCAGTTATTTATTTTATTGTTTTAGCTTCTTATTTTGTATTTATATAATAACATGCTGTGTATAATCGTTTGTTGAATGCATCCTACTGATGTGTATACCATTATCTTGTTTGCATTGTGAAACAGGAGGTACCGCGGACAGTTCTACTTTGAGACCTCCTAATATACTGCTGAAGATGTGCGCTTGTTTTCTCTTGCGCTTCAATAAACTTCAACTTCAAAAAAAAAAATCTTAAGCAGACATTTTCAGATTTCATGACATCACGAGGAGTTATGGCGGTAGCTGCAAAGTGGCGACGCCACCGGTCTCATTATTGTCTCTTTTATACCTTACAGATTCCGGTCACCAGTAACAGCCTCGTTCCCAATATTCTAGTAGTGTAATTTTCCAATCCTATTTATTATTCCTTTTTAGTATCGTTTTGCATAACTTCATGGAGCACATGAATTGACTTTAGGAGCTAAGTTTGTTAGATGGTTTGCCCATTGCTAGGGCATACGGGAGACAGACAGCGCTTTGGAAACACCAGAAATACGCTTCAATTATCGCTTTGCAGCAGGTCTAAAGTAAAAAAGGGTAATTGATTGAAGTGAAGCTCGAACCTTTCGTGTTTTTTTTTCTTTTTTCGAGACTGAATTGCCAAAATCCGCCTACCCCCCATCGCGCATCGACAGGCCGCGGCGGATATGTCGACTGCGGCGATACCTACCCAGAGTATATGAAAGAGCGAGACAAGAACGAAAACAGGCTCACACTTGGACGCGGATGTTCCACAGTGCCAGAGAAAATGCGAGGCACGCACCTGACGTTGTTGTGGCGCTGGACGTAGAGCTCGTGGAAGCGCTGGCGGCTCCTCTTCGCGGAAGTTTGACAGGCATCAGCCATTTTGAGCATGATGCTGCGCTTCACTTCGGCTGCGATGTAGGCAGGAATCACACTCAGCAGCAGCTGTTCCTGCGAGAGAAAAGGGGCACTTTGGCTGCCGGCGCCTTCATCGACGCTATCGCCACCCGCAGGAGACCGCATCTCGGATGGGACACATGTGCTCCACAGCGTTCACATTTAATCCACTCATCGTGCCTAGTGA
Organism: Dermacentor variabilis; assembly: GCF_050947875.1. NCBI lineage: Eukaryota > Metazoa > Arthropoda > Arachnida > Ixodida > Ixodidae > Dermacentor > Dermacentor variabilis. Next base: position 204,786,441 of record NC_134568.1, read on the forward strand.
TACGCCCAATCACTCGCGTTGGTTACTTGCCCTTAAAACGAAAGGGGAGGATGAGGAAGAGGGGGGAGGAGGAGGAAGAGGGGTACAATGTATATACTGGTGGCTAATCAGGAAAAGTTAGTGAACCCAGGCTGACAAATAGAGCACGACCTGTCAAGACGCTCCTTAACACTTTGTGGACGGTTTGCACACTGTTAGCGGGCATTAGGGAACCTTTAAGAGGTTGGGTTTTAAAAGCACGGTATGAGTGAAGCATCACGCTCGTTCGTTCTTCCATCACAGCTCCGACAACCTCTTTTAGCAGTGGTTTAGTTCCTACATTTTTCTGATTCGCGTAGAGGGCATTTCCTCGCGGCAATATTTATAGTCTCGACTTCAAGAATGGTTTCATACATACCTATTTTATTTATACATTTCTTTACGTCTTGCAGCTGATTTCTTCCACTTAACCGTGATAAGCAGCCCAGCTCAGTCGGAGCTTTTTTTTTTTTACTCTTTCTGTCGTAATTTGCAGAGACAGTTATTTTTTCTGCACGGAGGTTCGGACTCTTGAATATAAATCCGTATCTATAACCGCAGTTGCCACCACACAGAACGGTTGCGAATGAAAACAGAAATAACAAAAAAAGCAATTCAAAAACTAGCTTTCCTTATTCTCTCGAGAATATACTACGTGCTTCTTTATACGCACGGTACAGATGCGTGCTCATATATTCTCATTCGCAATCGCGCAAAGCTTCACAATGCCGAACCTCAGACTCTTTGTCTGCGTGCGCTAGAGCAGCTGACGCTGGGGACAAAGGGCGGAAAACGCTCGGCTTCTGCTGCTCGTGCCCTGCTGCTCGAAATGTTGCTCTCGGATGAATCCTCTCAAAACGAACTCCGAGAGGATTGTGGGCTTTACGTTTCTACAACAATGAAAGCGAGAGTTCGAGTTTTCATGCACAAAAACTGCCGTTCTTTAGTTATGTAAGGCGGGGTGGGGGCAGAATGCCTCCCGATAATGCCAGGCCCCCCTAATGGGTCCTATTGCTAAACATCTCCAGAAGCAAACAATAACTCGTTGTGATGGGTCTTTGAACTCCAAGAAAACGACCGGTAGCTGAGAAGACACAATATTTCGTTGAAGGCTACGGCTGCATTTTGGTTATTTCTACAGCGACCTGGTTTCATTCATATTCTGCACAAGTTTCATGTTTTGCACCCAGCAAGCCAACTAATGTCTGCGCTCATTTTAAACGTGATCGGTACCAGTTCTCACGTGACTATAATGAACTTTGCGTAACAATACACGACTGTATTAAACATCGTGTTAACTTTAAATTCTTAAAGGCGAAAAAGCATTTGTTAACGGTGCTCGAACTCTTTTTCAAATGTGCTTTGATAAAAAATGCTTCAAATGTGCCCGGATGGAGAACCCTTAAACAGTATTAAATTGGATGTACAGTACACAGACAAAAAACGTTCGACTAAGAACCTTTAAGCGCTATACATAAATTACTGAACATACATGAAGTATACGACTGTTTCACGCTCTTTTTTCATGAGTGTGGCGCTACTCATTCGATGGTAGTAAACTGATACAAAAGCGCAGGGAAACAGCGCAACGGGTCCCTGGATCAACCTTTGTATGAAGCCTATAGCTAGGAGTAGCATGATACTACAGGGAATGGAGAACAAAGCCGTTTTATTCAGAAAAGAGAAAATTCAGTCGAGGAGAAGAACAGCGCCAAAAGCTCGTCACAGGCATAGATAGTAACGAGAGAAAAAAGAGAATCCACTGCATACGTAATTCCAAAGGCTCAAGCAACTTCGCCTCACCTTGCTAGTCTAACTTTAAGTGACTGCCAGGAACTGCAACCTTATAATTGTTTTTTAACGTTAGTGGCGAAGGCTTCACACGTCTCGATGGCTCAGCGGTTGTCGATCTTTGTTGATGATCGCATGGTCGCAGGTTCTATTCAGGGAACCGTAGCCGCCAATCGACGGGGGCGAAATGCGAAAAACAGCTGTCTACATACGGTATCTTCGACTGGCCGCCTCCATCCTCCGAATCTGCTTCTGGTAGATCCAGCGTTTTTCAAACTCGGAGGCAGAGGACAAGCGCCCAAGCCGAACGTGTGACTCGCTCTCGGAAAAGGAAATGGCAGAGGCGAAACCATGTGACTACAGAAAGCTTCCAATTTCGCCTGCCGGGAAAAACGGCGGACACGCCGGTGGTTACGAATGTAAGTTACCGTTAGGTTACCGTTAGGTTACTGTGAACCGTTGCCAACAGCAGCGGCGCTGTGTTTTGATGACGTGGCGGGAAACATTTCAAGCTCGACGAATGCGGCGACGATAGGGCTGGGAGCACCAGAGAGCGCTCGACGCGGGAACGCAAGGCGCGCGCTCTCTTCGGCCAGTCGAAGACAGCGCTGATCAAGATAGAGGTCTAAAGGCCCTCGAAAGTACCAGTCTAAGATGCCATTAGATTTACACACAAGACAAAGAACCGTAGATGAGCAAAACATATTGAGAGCCATCAATTACGGTGCCTAGCATAACCCAGGTGAAGCCTGCGGTTGCTAAATCTTGTCTAAAAATTTGAAACACAAGTAATTGCGCGCCACTTATAAGGGTACTCAGGGGAACCTGCGGTTTTCTTTTTTGCTTGCATTATACCTGCCACAATGGTTCAGTGACGATGACGTTCTTGTGAGCTGCCTGATGTTGCGGATTGGATTCGCAGCCGCACGGGCCGCATTCCGATGAGGGCGGAATGCAATATCGTTCATATACTTCGATTTGAATGTGCGTAAAGAAGTCCCGGGTAGCGAACCGCCCCCTCACTACGGGCGTGTCACAAAGCCCGTGTGGTGCTTTGGGGGACGTCAACCTTATGATTTTATTTTGGCGTTTACACAATTTAAACGTCACACCCGGCATGTTTTATGCAGGAACACTTGAAGAAGTGCTGTAGGTAGATATTTTTCAACAAATCACAGCTGCCTGCTCGCCTGAATGCCGCACGTCAGGCGCATGCGTGGGGTGGGGTACGCCCCGTGCACTTTTGATATCCAACAACCGAGACGCTGGTGGTAACACGAGCTGTCTGTATCGATTTAAACGGAGACAAAGGAAATAACGTGCAAAATTACCGTAACTGAATCTTACTCAACTTAAGCAACTAACACTCTATCTACAAGTACATTTCCCGCTGAACCATTTCGTATTCAAATAGACCTAATTATAGTGTAACACAAAGAAAAACAGGAGAGATCGATGGGCATGAAAGCTTATGCATTTTCTTAAAGGCCCAGAAAACTAGCCATTTGTATATATTATGGTACACTTAATTAAATATTCTGCAGCCCGTACGTATCTTTTCTAGCTTCTTGCAACTCTTGGATGGATTACATTTTGTTTTTCCTTTCGTGAAACTTCTTGTTTTTGCGGAACTCATTAACCAAAATATCTTTCTTCAATCATGATATGGCGAGCATACTTTGTAATGACTGAAATTTCAAGCAACCTTTCATAACATAAATTTCAATATTTTAAGGCACGCTATCTTTTGTGTGTTATACAGTATACCGCTCGAGGGCGTAAATTTCGCTCGCGTATATACGCAGATACGGGAAACCGTGATTATGATGAAAACTTTATTTACCTTTGGGAAAGGGGTTATAGGGGAGGAGCCCTTAGTACAACTTTCCTATGATGGCTTCAGCCATGGCCGTAGAATTGGGTAGCCTAGCATGCCACAGCAGTACCCTGCGAAGAGTTATCTCCTACTGCCCCATCTTGAGGATGGGTATGGGTGGACAGGAAGAGAAAGTGGGGGCGGAAAACTCCACCGTGGCGTAAAACGTCGTCGGAGAGGCTCCACACTCCGGGCAGGTGTCCGTGCATTGTGTGGGCTAGAGGAACTGGAGAAAATATAGGTTAGGAAAAGTGTTCGTCTGGAGTTGTTGAAGGTGTGTGGCCTCTGATCTTGAAAGATGGTGGGAGTGATGAGTATAACCTGCGGTTTGTGGTATAGTGTTGTGTAATGTGTCGGTATGCCATTGATATAGGGCTTCCCCGTCTGGTGTGGTCGCCTCATCGCACGGGTCTGCTTGGAGCGCAAATTTGCGAGCAGCCGCGCGGGCATGTTTATTGCCCGGTAATGGGGCATGAACAGGCGTCGAGACTACGTGGATGGCGTGGGTCGAGTGTCTTTGTGTGGAAGAGAAGTCTGTGTTGAGAAACTGTTTTGTGATGTAGGGCTATGCCTGTGCCGTTCAGGTAAGCCCTGCATGCCTCCTGCGAGTCGGTGACGACATTGCACGTGCGGGGTGGCAGCGCACATACGTGCTTAATTGCCCAGGCTACGACAAGGATCTGCCCTTCCATCGATTTGGTGGAGGGGATGGAGGCTTCGCTCACAAGTCGGCGGAAGTCATCGGCCACCGGCGCCGTGTGGCCGCGAAGGGATGGGGCTGCGTCGGTGAATACATTGTGTTCTCCGGTAGAGCGGCCAACAGACCTGTGAGAAGCCTGACTAGTGTGCGACGGCGGCCTCCCAACCCAAACATGTGCATGGATATAGGAAGAATCGTCAGAATGTTTGAAACGTGTGTGAGGACGCTATGCTGTGCAGTCCCTTGTAGGGGGGTTGGGAAGGTGCATCCTATCCTGCCTAGCAGGTAGCTACCGGTGGGAGTGAACAGCAGCCGCTGCTGTTGGCTGATCCACTGTGCCTCGTGAAGCTCGACGAGGGTGTCGTGTGCACCGAGTGATAGGAGGCGTTGTGTTGGGGGTGCAGTGAGATAACCCTAGCGCGATCTCCATAGTCTTCCCTGAAAGGGAAGATTGTATGTGAACCAGCTGATTATGCAAGCTTCAGTGAGCCTCAGCATATCCAGATCATCCAGACCCCTGCGGCGTTTTCCGACCCGTCGAAGCATGGCGATTATCTGCTCCACCTGTCGTGTAAGAAGAGCTATTCTGTGGTTCGCGCGTGGGTCCGCCGATATATGGAGTCCCAGTTTCCTCGCTCGTGGGACCTGAGGGATAGGGGTGCCTTCGATGGCAACAGTGATGGATGGGAGAGGGTTCCAACTTCTAGGACGCTCGTGTCAGGCGTACGTCGTCACTACATCGACTGCGTGTTGCAGTCGGACCTGGATATCCTCGTCAGAGTCTTAGACTGTATAGAGGGTGACATCATCCCCGTAGTTTAGCGAGGGTGATATTGAAAAGGGTTGGTCAGAGGACAGATCCCCACGGGATGCCGCGTCCCATGAGGTGAATTGTGTGGGAGCGATGCGGGCCTGCTCCTATGGTGGCTGTGCGGTCGCGTAGGAAGGCCCGAACGTCATTGTAAACTCGCGTTCCGCAGTGAGAACCGGCAAGGTTGCTCAGGATAAGGCCGCTTGCGATACTATCAAAAGCTGACTTGAGGTCTAGTGTTAGAATCGCCGTAGTCCGCGCGCTGGGGTGGGTGCAACATGTCCCCCTTTTGCTGGAAGAGTTTGCCTTCGAGGTAGGCCTGAAGGCGTTGTCTGAGGACATGTTCCCTAATATGCCATTACACGAGGTGAGGGAAATGGGTCGAAGAATGTCAATTGATATTGATTTGCCGGGCTTAGGGATGCGCGAGATATCCGCGTGGTGCTATGCCTGAGGAAGTGTACCCGCTCTCCGGTGAGCGTTATAAATGGTTACTAACGTGTCAAAGTCCGTATCGCTGAGATTTCGGAGGGTGGAGTATTGCTTGCGGTGGGCACCCGGGGTCGAGTTCTTGCGGATGCCGTGTAAGGCGGCGCAGACCTCCTGGACGGTGATGTCCGCGTACAATGGAGATGGGGGTATCTAGATTATGTGGATAATCTGCGTAACGTGGATGAGAGCCTGAAGAGATGAATCGGGGCTCGAGATCCCGAAAGAAGTGCTCGGTGTCATCCTGATATTGGTGAATGAGGGTGTGTAGCCACCTTTTGGTGTGTGTTATGGAAGCCCCAGAATCTATAAGCGACCGCAAAATGGCCCACGTCTTCGGCGTGCCAAGGGCGCCCGAGACACGGTCACAAAAGCCTCTCAGGTTGTTGCTAGTGGGTGTCTGCACGTATTCGTCTGCCTCTTTCGTTACGTGGACAATACGGAGTTGTAGGCGTCGAGTGAGTTGCTGTCTCCTCCATAGTTTGGTAAGAACTCAGCGGCTTCCCAGAGATGAAGAAGGTGCGGGCCAACGTCCGGCGCCTCCGTGGACGTGTTGAGGGTTTTGGTAACCATGTTGAGATCGTGTGCGAGGTTCGTGAGCCACGTGTCATAGTCCGAAACTGGGGAGGGGTGCGCGTGGTTCTCTCGAAACTGATGGCACTCTTTGAGGCGAATTTCCCGCTCTCGCCTGCGGGCTTTCTTAAGTGGGAGAGTGATGTCGATGATGGTAATGGTTGCTACCGAGGTGTTCATTGATTGTTTGCCACTGGCTGTGAGACCCGACCCCTTTGACTATTGGCGGCGAGGAGTTACGGAGTCGCCATCTGTCGGAAGCGCCTCCCTTGCGTAGTATGAGGGATCACGTGGCGCGCTCCTCATAGGTTTCGCTTACGGCGCTCAATAAAAACACCATGCGGCAGCCCTCCTGGACATTCATGTAGGGACTTACAAAACGAGGGAAGTTTTTGACTGTCGATATAATAATCTTGGACAAACTGAAAGCACAGAATCGTTTACAGACGCTATCTCTTTACCGAATACGTACAGTGAACGCCAGTGCGCGCGGTTGCCGCGATGGGGTCTCCCGAACCGGCTTCTTGCGTGAAAGGTAGCCAAACGCTGAGAGTAAACAATGTGAAACATGTTCTTATAGTGGGCTGTCTGTATAACCAAATGGGGCATAACAGAATGGAGCCTCAATCCAGCGATCGCACGGGTTCGCAGCAACCGACTGCACGTCTGCATGCATGTCCGCGCACAATGTTTTGCTTTCACTGTGAGCGCGTTATCGCACCGTGCCGCGAGCTTTAGGCCGCAGCATATGAGCGTTTGACAGTACACTAGCAACCATTGTTGCGTGGACGCTATCAGAACTGTTCAAAAATAATTTCGTTATAGAGACTTCGACGCCTACGGCGACTGTGATGTGCTGTCGCGGCGATTCAATCTTTTTTGTTTTGTAAATTCTTGAACATTTCAATATTATTTCTCAAGTTGCGTCGCACTGTATGTTTATCGGTCTTCTCAGCGTGCGATTTCCCTCTGCTTCTTTTTTGTAATACAGTGCATTAATTCTTAACAAAAACAGGACCATATGCCATGCCTTTCTTTAATGTACGTCTTACCGCTCCCTTTACGTTCCAGTGAACTTGCTAGTATCTAGCATAAACAAGTTCATAGACCAAACCGTCCTGACATTAGCGGGGCAGCGGGCGCGGGCGAGCGTCTCAGTGCGCGTTTTCTGCTACTCACCGAACATCGCGCAGTCCCGGCGCCGTAGCAGAAATCTTCCTCGCGTGTGTGTTTGCTGCATACCTGAGTTGTAGCCGATGGCTGTCTGCCGGTTCTAAGTTTCGCCAGCCAAGCTTCACGCAGCTCCTTGCCCTGCGGCTACGTGTGAATGAGGCTGACACCGGGCACCGTTGCGTACGTCCAGCACTGCGGCATCGAGCAGTAGCCTACCCATGCTACACGCCTCTAAAGGCAGCCACTACCTATTATAGTAGTTTCAACTGTTGTCAAGCAGACACCCAAGGCGGGAAAGCCTCACCACTTATTCAGAACCGCGGCGCACGTGGGACTTTCGTTTTCAGCTCGCTTCGGCGCTTCCGAAGCAGCCGACGCGGTCGCTGTGTCCACCTGATCCCTCATGCCGCGTCACGCCGACGGTGGCGCCAGCCTTTCCAGTGGTGGAGATCGCCGCCAATATTCAGGTGCGGGTAAGTTTCTCGCGTGAAAGTGTTGCCAACTCTGGTTTGCTGTGTGGTATCTGTAAGGAGGGTGCACTGGAGGTTGCATATAAAGTCCCACAGCTTGCTCCCCGTATGGGTGGCCCTCTGGTAACCCCAGGTGACATAGGGACTATTGAAATGAGCTGTTGTGTGCCTACTTTGCTTACTTCAGCGAAAAACTACGGGAAAGTGTGGTGGCGGGAGCGCGGTGAACTGTACAGGATAAGGATAAAGACTATCTCCCTTGGTCTACTGGGAAAGTACTTCGAGTATGTAATGAGGAATGTTTGTGTTATCAAGTGCGTCCGGGCCGTGAAGTGCTGGGACACGAGCGCCTCAACTGTGTTGGTATCACTGCTATACGCGTCATAATCGTTGAGAGTGGGTGGGCAATGTGTTTCTTGAAGAGGAATTATGTCAGGGGCGTTTTACGACGTGACAATGAACTGCTGCAGGGAGCCCTGGTTACACCGTAGTCCCCTGCAGTTACTCTGCCATATCGCAAGTTGATCTGAGTTACGCGTTGCCAACATCGTTTTTGGCTGAAAGGGTACGTGTGTAGGGATGGGTTCATTTGCTGGAAGTCGCTGGGGAAGGTGCGTGGAAATGTTATTGTTTCAACCGTTGCAATATCTGTTGCATCTGTTGATGTAGCTCTGTCATGATGCCTACGACTGTTTGTTCGATCAGTGAAGTGCGGATGGCGGTGACGCCTACCGTAATCATGGTTTGCATTTCTTGCCAGCGCTGTTCGCGTGCCGCGGCAATGGCTTGTTGTATTTCGCGGCGCATGTCTGCGCGGAGGGTGTCTGACATGTGAATGTGATCAAGGAGCCGTGGTGTGGCACTAGTTGTTTTGTGTGAGTGTGGCGGGGGGGGGAGGCGAGGTTAGGATGGGTGAAGGTAGGAGCTGTAGGGGCTCCGCTACCCAACTTAACTCGCGAGGCACGGCGAGTCCTTGCTTGGTTATTTGAGGTTTGTCATGTCCGGTCGGTGCCTTGGGGACTGGAGCTGTCTTTGTGTTAGCAGAGCGGGGCACCTCCGTGCTGGTAGGCTGCGCCGGTGTCCAGGAGCCGGTGCGGAGCCGAATCCGGTGGTGCGCTGGCGGTCCCGTGATTGGAATCGGGACTGCGAGCGCTTCTTCGGGGTGGGCGGTGGGGCCAGCTGATGATGTGGTATTCTCAGTTGGTCCGCTTTGCTGAATTGCTCGACGCATCCAGTCCTTTTTCGGCAGAGGCCTGACGTGGGACGGGCAGTTGACGTCCGTGGTTGTATGGTGTCCCCCACGGTATTGACACTGTGGCTTGCAAACGTGCTCCGGTGACAGCTTGCCAGTGCCGCAGGCCTCACAGAGTAGGGTTTCCGGTGTCGGACATACGTCGGTTCGATGGCCCAGGTGTAGGAAGATCGTACACATCTGCTGTATAGGCCGGTGAATGCAGCAGTGGTATTCCACTCCATAGTATAGGACATAAAGCGGGACCCGTAGTACAGCAAAAGTAATCAGGGCTGTATTCGTCCTTCCCATCATTCGCGCCTGGAGGATTCAGGCAGATCCGTAGAGGTGGTGACCTGATTCGGCCCGGTTAGGATCCCCTTGCAGGATTTATCGGGCGCCATGATATACGCACAGACAGGGAAATCCTTCGGTCCCAGGCGAACGTGCGCGATGTTCTGGATGGAGAGGGAAATTTGTTCATTGGGTGTACTAACCACCCCAAAAGTTTCGTCCGAACGGAGGCCCGTCTTGGTCGGGGGCAGTCCGCCAGCCAGGCTTATAGCCCTTGTGAGGGAAGCCGCGGTCATTTGTCTAGCCGCACACCTGATTGGGGTCGGAGGATTACCTTATAATCGTCTATGCGAAGCGGTGGCGGCCGTAAATGGGCAGGTCCCCGTGACGTCTGGCGTAGGATCGGTGGTGTGCGAGGACTGGCCGAGAAGAAAATACCTTGTTCGGGAAGAGTCCTGTGAGCGCTGCCGATACCGCACTACAACCCACGAGCTGTCTCCTGGATAAGACGGATTAGCCGGTGTGGCTTCCATGTCTTTACTTGCCGGCGACAATGTCATGCTGCGTTAGTGCGGTGCAGCTAGTGAGTCCTCGATGCTCACTACCGCTGTCGTCCCGACAGCGGAGAGCAGAGCACTAAAAGAACAACGTGCGTGCACTGAATTGGAAGGAGGCAGTTACTTTGCAGCCGCTACCAGAAATTTCACCTGGCATAGGGGGTCGCAGTGATAAGCGGTCCCATCGAGATGGCAGGATGAAGGGCACTATGATAACCCACGCTGCATTCATTGGCGGTGCTTTTGCAACATCCCACCCATTTCGAAATACCACGGGGGACCCAAAAGGAACGACAATTGTTTTTTTTTCTAATTCTGATATCTTTTTGAACTTTCTCAAACATAAATCACCTTCAAAATACCCTTCATAAAACGCAATGTATTTGTCCCGCCGCTTTATCCAATGTTAAAAACAGTTCAGAGACTCGTTGTAAATATCCCTCGATGCTTCCGTCATTTACTTCTTTACCTACTACACATACTGAAAAAAAAATCTCCTTTAAGGTATCATTTCCCTTTAGAGATTGCAAGGGGCAAGCTACGTGCATTATAGGGAGAATGAGGTCGCGTTGTCATCTCGTTTTTGTCATAATGTGCGGTACGCTCAGTGCTGTGTGTGTGGGAGTGCATTTTCGTGGTGCACAAGCCACTCGGCTAAAACCCACAGATCAGGGCATTTAGCCCGTACTGCATCACGCAACCACACTGGCACTTCAACGTAAAAATGCCGGTTGGCGGTCTCATTTTGCGATACAAATGTAAAATCAACAAGCTCCTTGATGTCAACAGATTTACCAAGAAGAACAGAACGTGATGAACACATGTTCTTTGGCGTCAGCCATCGCAAAACCAACGCAGACGGCTACAAAGGATAAAAAAAATGCAGTGAGCAGACGAAACTTCCCACAAGGACTGCGCTTGGCCAAATGATGCAGACAATAGACAGTTTTAGTACTGCGTACGTAGCGTACGCAACGGCGTTGCGTACGTAGGATCGCTACGTTCTGCAAAGTGCGCATGTGCAGAACGCAGAACGAACGGTACGTGATGCGTACGCGGCCGCTGCATACGCACGCATCCGATTCTTGCGTGCGTACGTAGGGAGCCTTGCGTGCTGCTCTCGTGGTTCTGGTTTGTTCGGGAGAGCGCGAGACAAAAGAGTTTCCCGAAATGGCAGCGTCAAAGGCGACCAGCGGAGGGCGGTACTTTTCAATGGCCTACGATTTGGCTTTGCTGCGTGAAGTGAACGCGCAGAAGCCATTCCCAGATCATGCACGTTGCGAATGCATAGCAAAAATAGGAACTTTGTTTTTGAGAAAGTGTTCAATGTGTGCTATTTGCGCGAAAGGCTGGGCCTGCTTTTGACGCAGTTTGTCGCAAATAACCGTGCCAGCCCCCCAGCCCCAGAAAGCGAGTGCTCGGTTTTTATTTTTCTCGATGTGATTCGTGCACTTCATCCGCATTAAAAGTAGAGTCTGTTAAAGGCCTAAATATAGTTCGACGACGCGGGAACGCGCCTACACGTTACATCACGTTAGCGAGATCAACAGCGTCTAGTTTGGCCGACGGTTCGACGCACTGGCGGACACGGCCAATGCGCTCCGACGCGCCCGGCGTCTAACGCTCGCCCTCTTACGTACGTAGGCATTTCGCAGTGCTTAATGCCCCCATGCGACACGCGCTCCTACATTCCGCAAAGTCCTTGCGTGCTGCATACGTATCGTCATGACGCAGTACCAAAACTGTCTAATAGTGCGTTGTGTACCTGCGTCAAGTGGCACTCGTCGGTATTAACTCCCGTTCCACCACAGTAAAAAATTGTCATTACTTCTGGGTCCCTCCACGTGCGAGAACCTACACTGTGCCCACCTAAGAGACACCAAGTAAAACTAGTCAAAAGAAAGCAAAGTAAACAAAAAATTCATGGGCCCTTGCACTCTGTGAAGAAGAACGACCAGCGAAGCTGTTGTGTGTTCTACTAAAATGACAAAATTATATATATATATATATATATATATATATATATATATATATATATATATATATATATATATATATATATATATATATATATATATATATGTATGCAATTAGAGCAACAAGACAAAGACACAGCCGGCGTTCATGTTCCCGGTTCTGTTCGCGTACGCGCTCGTCACGGGCACGCTGAGAATTGTCACCGGGTAGGGGATAGCTACGACAGGCCTTAGCGGCGTCTCACCGCCTGCGCTGACATTCCCGGTTCTGTTCACGCCACCGTTCTTGACGGACACTCTATAGGTCTTCGTCGGTTGGCACACACGACGGATCAGACTCATCGACGGACGCACGATCGGCCTTAGCGGCTTCCCTACGCCGGCACGCCCATTCTCGCGGTCGCTCCCGTCGTCGTCCTAGGACACCTTGCTCCTCCTCCGTGCGCACGATACGCGTCCGCCCCATGGAACCGCTCAACAACTGCCCATAAAGTCGCTAGGCAACACTGACATCACTCTACACACACACACACACACACACACACACACACACACACACACACACACACACACACACACACACACATATATATATATATATATATATATATATATATATATATATATATATATATATATATATGTATATATATATATATATATATATATATATATATATATATATATAGACGAACACACATTGGACGATACATACGTGTACTTTTATTACGGCCTTTACAAGCACACTGTTGCTATAGCGGCGCGCCACTTAGCGGCGGCGAACGAGTGCCGCACAGAGAACAATGGGTCATCAATCCCTCCATTTGTCACTTGCGACGAGCGTGTTAGGATGTACAATGGGGCATCCATCATAGGTTTTGACACTTATGCTAATAAACCTACAAGACTAGACTCCCTTTTGCACTAGCTCTGGAGATGAACATTTTTCCTTGTCAACACGACGGTGCACACGCAGGGACGTAGAAAATTTCCCAGGGCAGCCATATACAGCTTCGCTGTAAATGTTTGCTATGTACACGGATAAACCATATGAATAAACAAGATATGTGTAAACAACATAGTAATTACTCGTCTTGTTTCTTCTGTATTGATTTCATGGCAGGCGTGTGAGTACTTCTGTGTTTGTCTGTTTGTTGTTACAGATTGAAATGCCTGTGAAAACATGATGCAGTTACATGCAAAAGTTTTATGTTTAAAGCTTTTTTTTCTCATCGCGTCGAAAAAAAGTTCTACTAAATTTTAATGAAGCCCGCATAGTATCCATTCTTTCACACGTAAGCAGCGCTGCTCTGAAGCGTGTCGTCTAGCCCTGACTTGGCCGAGCAGTCCCGTAAATATGTCATGACGCCATTTCGGAGTTTCCCAGTGCATTTCTGATAACTAATGAAATGCAGCGAATCGGGATTACGTGCCAGGCCAAGGTTTCTGCTTGTCTTATTTTCCGACAACTCATCGCTATCGCAAAATGTTGCCTGGAGCAGAAGTTTAAAGATTCAAAGTCGGCCGTGGCGACGACTATTGTAACAAAAGTTTAGCTCTTGGAGATCAAATTCCATCATTAATGAATATTTTAAACGTGGAAAGGCAAGTACGCAAAAAAGAGAATATGCGACATGAAATACAATGTTATGAAACTACACTCTCTTCCCCGGCGTATATTTTATTATTTTTAATATTAGTCTAAATTTATTTATTTATTTATTTATTTATTTATTTATTTATTTATTTATTCAGCACCTACAGGCTCAAAAAAGGCATTACAGTAGTGCCGCGGGGGGGGGGGGGGGGGGGGAAGGCTTTACATAGAGTTAGAACGGTGAGGTTAGGTTAGGTTTTTTTCTACACAACGTGTGAAGAAAAAAAAGATCAAAAAACATAAAATGTTTAACAAAGGCTTAAAAACACCTTAAGTTATAGACAGGCAATGCAACAAAAGGTCAAAGAAACGGGAAAGTTGAATCACTTCAACAGGGCAAAAAATACATGATTTGACACGACGTTCACGACACCGCCAGGCAACCTATTCCATTCGTGTGTAGTTTTTGGGAAAAATATTTTTTTAAGCAGTTATGTCTTGCACGAAACTACCTTTAGCTCATGGCCCACACGTTGTGACCGATAATTATGCGGAATTATATACTTGGCTTTTTTGTATAACAATTGTGCCATAGCACACCTATCCCAGTATCCTCAGCGCCATTAAGGCATTACAGAGCAGGAGGAGGGGGTGAGTTTACAAACTACATAATTTGGTAACAATGACATATGTACAGATATCATTTGCAATAAAAAAAGTATTCCATATCACAACAAGCAACAAGCGTTGAACACTGAAATTAATATACTTAATACCAGAAAAATCAACAATGGAAAAAGTAGTACCAAGAACTTTTGTATTATAAACATGACATCATAGCAAGGAGTAGGAGGCAGTGTTAGATTTAGCAGTAGCAAGATCATAAGTTAGGCGTTTCCATTCTGAGCTTGTGCGCGGAAAAATGTATTTCTGAACGTCTCAGTTCTGCACTTGTGTTCTCTAATCCTGTTAGTATGATCGATTCGTGGTGAGATGTAGTGCGGTTGAAGTATGTACATGTCCCTGTCTATACCTGTTCTGGAAGTAAATACGTTATGAAACATTTTTAATCCTAAATTTTTTCTCCGTATTTCCAGCGTTTCCCACCCAAACCCTCTTCTGCAACAGACACGTTAAATTGCCATCTATAATTGTTGAGGACAAACCTTACCGCTAAGTTTTGTACCCTTTCTAGTAGTTTGATGTCCTTTTTTAAACCACGGGTCCCATGCTGTACAAGCATACTCGAGGATGGACCGGACATTCATTTGATACAAAAGTGGTTTTGTTTGTATCGGGAGGTGTTTTACGTTTCTCCGCAGGAAGCCCAATACTTCACAGACTTTAGCTGTTACATAACCGATGTGGCAGTCCCATGATAAAGTTTCTGTTCAGAACACAACCAGGTATTTACATTCTCTCAGTGATGAAATGTGGTTGTCATTTATGCTATAATGAAATCTTGAATTATCTGCTTACGTGTAAATGACATCCTTACAGTATTCTCCAAATTTATGTTCATTGTCCAAATGTCGCACCACTCAAACAATTTGTCCGAGTCATCCTGTCATGAAACACAATCGCTTGGATTACGTATTATTCTGTATAACACGCAGTCGTTTGCGAATAATCGCACAGAAGACCGTCACTGATATCGTTTACAAAAATTAAAGACAACAAAGGGCCCAAAACAAAGCCTCACACAACTCCTGACGTCACTCCAACTTCGTGAGAGGATATGTTGCTAATAAGAGCCCTGTGACTTTGCGCACTTAGGTATTGTCTAATCCAAGCGATAACTGATGTATTTATATTATGCAATTCTAGTTTTTCGATTAATCGGGAGTGGGGAACAAGGTCTTTTCTGAAATCTGTGAAAATCGCGTCAGCTACGAATCCTTTATCTAGTACCCTCAATGGTTGGTGTACTAGTTCTGTTAGCCGTTCGACACAAAAGCGACCGCTACGAAAATCTTGCTGTTGGGAATAAGTAGCATTCAGGTGTGCCATGATGTTAGTGAACAGAACATGTTCAAATAATTTACACACCACACTAGAGAGCGAAATTGGTCTGTAATTCTTAACGCTGTTACGAAGACCTTGCTTGTGCACAGGAAGCACGTTTGCCACTTCCCAGTCGTTAGGAAATACACCTTCGTCGAGTGATTCTTGAAATACGACACACAGACACACAAATACATAGAAACTAAGCGGGCATACAAAGAAAGTAGTTTCCACGACATGTCGTCCGGCCCCGCTGCTTTTGCCCCATCTAGGTCTTTTAGGAGTAATTAATTTCTATGCGGGATAAATTTAATGTCACCCATTCGAACAGGGCATAATTTATCATAGCGGGAGGCTGTACTATCTTTGACATCACTACGTACAAACACTCAGCCGAAAAAAAAGAGAGCAGTTGGCGCCGATACGCATTGACATAACGAAAAGAATGCGCATATGCTCAGCCCTGCGTTAGTTGTCGTGTCTTTTTTAAAATATTCAGTCCCTTGGCGTGGCCAATCGATTCCAGGTAGGTTAAGGTCTCCTTTCAAGAACAGACAATCGCCTTCCACGCTTTCAAGAGCATTAAAAATCCGTGCGTGCTTCTATCGAGCTACCAGGAGGGCGATAAAAGGAGCATATTGTAATCACTTTCCCATTCTTCAGCCTAAGTTGTGCCCGTACAGATTTATGTTGGTCGCACTTCACATCAACCTCGCGAAAGCTAATATTTTTATCGACTAATATGAAGACACCTCCACCGTGGCTATTGAGGGCCCTTCGGTAACAGGCGTAGCCTTTAGGGAACACTTCGACACTTCGGGGTCAGCATATCTCTGTTAAGCGATGATTCTGTGCCAAGCACCACACAGGGTCTAGACGTATTCAGTAGGCTAGAAAATAATATTTTGTTTTTGATGTTTCTGCAATTCAAAATCAAAATCGAGAGGGTCGCATTAGATAATATCTGTCTGTCATGGTTGACGTACCACTTGCCCTAGTGATTCATCGTAGATATATTTCGCGTTGTTGAGATAAAGTTTATCATAGTTTAGACGTACCTTTTGGCCCTCTTTTCGATGTGCCTGCGCGAACAACTCGTTTCTTTCCTTTCACATGTTAGCCGCTGTGCCTTTCAATTTTCTTACATTCTGCAGCATAGCTTTAACTTGACAATTATGGGCCACTTTTTTGCAGCGACGAACTTGCCCAATCTATGGGCTCGTTCTTCCAAGGTATCTTAAGCGTCGTACTTCCAAGGTATGCCTAAATTCTTCCCTTAGCTCTTGTAGCGCTGAAATTAACTTCATATCGACTTTCCAGGCACTGAACACCTAGATTCTGTACCGTCTGAACTTTATCAACGTCACGTACCGCCGGAGCGTCCCACACTTCACAAGCGTACTCGTGGACGGACCTTACGCACGTTTTGTATCGTAGCTCTCGTGTAGACTTGGTGAATGCTCTGTAGTTCCCACGAAGAGAACCTAGCAACGTGCATATCTTTCGCATCGCCCGTAATATCAATATGTATAGGTTCGTTAACTAATACTAATAGTCTATTAACATCCTAACGTCTATGAGAACACCGTACACCTGAGTTCATAGCGAATAATAGCTTCCGCTTGTTGAACTTGACATGCGTTACTCGCGTGATATCGTGTATAAGTCTAGTACAACCCCGCCATTATGTAACCGTCGAAGGAACGACAAATAATAGCATAACGGATGGGAGTGCACCAGGCCAAAAAATTACTCTTATAAAAGGACCAAGGGTTGTAATTTTTCTGCGACTCAGTATTATGTAACCCACCGCGCTGGCTTCTATTGTTCAGCGCAAGGTCGTGGCTTTGACTCCTGGCCGCGGCGGTCGCACCCTAATCGGGCGAAATGCAAAAGCGCGCCTATAGATAAAAAGGGGGTCGGAAACACTTTTTGAACATAGTAAGAATACGTTGCCGATCTGTCGTAGAGGCTGCTGTGAACATGTGAGCGAAATAATACTGCAGTGCATGCTGCAGGGAAATTACAATCTCGAGTCAAAAACAGCGAAAAATCGTTTGCTCTCCCTTCCGCAAGCCTCCAGGCAGCGTCATCTAAAGCAACTGGCCCAACAAAGCGATTGGCCGATTTTGAGCTTGCGAGTGCATTGCAAGTAATAGATAATTGCTAAATTTGAGTTAAATAAATGAAAAAAAATTATGTATGTCTGCGATCTGAAAAAGACAGAAAGATAATTTAATCTTTGCACTGCGTGTAGCTGCGTCAGTTGCGCCTGTCCTCCAAGATCGCAGCATCATCCTTCGTAGTGTAATCTACAACGGATGCCACAGGGTGCCGCGACGAGCCCTTTCACCGCTGCATCACTCAACTTTTGGCGGTCGCTTTGCCCTCTTGACTTTTCCTATGTGTAGCCTACAGCGTGCTAGCGGAGACGAAAAGAGAGAGAAAGCCGTGTATCGGTGCAATGACTTCACTTACAGCTGAAGGATTCGAAAACGTTTTGCGCCATGAGATTCGTGCGATAACGTTTTTTAATAGTGAAGTCATTCTACGATTAGTTAGAAAAGTGCTTCAGGGCCCTTTAGACTCCACGAATCAATCAGCGAACGGAAGAGCAAACCAACGGCAGTTCAGCTCACTTGTCACTTGTAGAGAGAAAAATAGTCCGTTCTATAGCGTATCTTCTGCTAAACAGCCAAATGTATGAGCATATGTGAGCTTTATGGATTGCACTATTCAGTTTTACTTTTCACCTCATGTGTTCATGGCCCTGCAAACTTGCTTATTCCACGTACGCGTGAGCTTCACAGGCAAAGCACGCTTTACAGACAACTACTGTTTGATATTTTGAAGCCATGAAACTCAGTGAAATTAATCCATCAAGTAATTCAAAGAAGGGTTAAGCATACGTTAGTTTTGATATCTGTGACAATATAAGAGGAGGGTAAAGTCAAAGGAAGGACAAGGAACCTCTGGTTGGTGCCACAGCAAGGCATATGCGGTGGTTCACCGATGAGATACAACGGTGGCTCTTGCTCGCGTTAACGTATTCTTTATCGTCAGCCTGCTTTATGTCCATATCAGACCGATGGTCTTTACTAGCTATATCCAGTTACCATTTCCCTGCCGACCTTATCCAATGCTTGGAAATTTTCTTATCGCACTACACCACCTAATCATTATGACAGCCATTTTGTTTCTTTAATAGAGTGCCAGTTAGCTCTCCTGCGTATTACATGACCTGCCCAAGTCCGCTTCTTTCCCCAATTTCAACTAGAATATCACTTACGCCTGCATGTTCCCTAATCGACGCCGCAGTCTTACTGTCATTTAACGTTACATCTACAATTTGTACTATCACTTGTTGCAGGATTTTTGTTTGAGCGACGGTAAATAATTACCCTAATAAATTACAATATATAATATTAATTAAAGTAATAATTATACGTTGGTCGAGTGTCCGCCTTGCATGCAGGAGGCATTCGGATCGAATCCCAGTGCCACCGGGAACCCATGGGTTTTTATAATGGGTAGAGATTATCCCCGGCCTGGCGCTTGGTTGTTTGTAAGGGTTCGAAAGGGGGTCCTATAGAGATTTGACAGCGGGTTACGTATAAGCCCTGTAGGACGCCCGGACTGGCTACGGGAGATGCAGGGTGTGACCCGCACCACAGGATGCTCAGCGGTTTACAAGGGTGGAAGCAGCCCCCCGATCATGCGTCCGGCTTTCCAAGGGTGCGTTACTTGGGGGATGTTCATATCGACCATTATGCTTGCGGTACAAGAACCCAAGTCGTAAAAAAAACTCTAAAAATCGCTTTAGCTTAATATTGAATGGCATGAGTAAACTAGCATGCGTCATGTTAACCTGCACCACTCAAGAACCAAGGCACACTTCGTGCATATACAACATCGTAACTCCACGAAATATGGAACACTAGAAATTAGCGACTGTGGTTTATTAGGTCCTGATGGATCTGACTTGTTCAATGGAACGAATTCCATCCGAATGCATGCAGCATTTCCTTAATGAAAGTATTTGATTTACACGTATTTTTTGTATTATGGAGATTGGAACTGTACACGAACTCGAACTTCCGCTTAAACCTCCCTTTTAATTAGCACTGCCGATGACTTCACATGAACATAACAGTCATCGAGCATTAAAGCAGTGCTTCGAGAAGTGTTCATGAATGCAAAAATAATTCTCTTCTATAGATATTGTTTAATCTTTTCTGTAAGGTATCGTCACCAATATTTTGCGCCTATGACTACTTGAAGCAGTTATTTAACGCTTATTTTCTTTTGTAGCCTCAGCTTGCATAAGCGTAAAAATGTGGTGCTCTCTATATCTACTGGTTATCCAATAAGCAGACGTGAATATCAAGTATGCGAAAAGAACGAGCATCTTCCCCCCCCCCCTGCACGCACGCACGCACGCACGGAAAAATGTTATCTTGCCCACTCTCAATCCCCGCACCTCAACCAGCCATTAGGCGCGATTGCCTATTCGATATTGTTACCTTTCATATAAAGTATTCACAACGAAGGGAAACTTATCATAGGTAGCTACAAGTGGCAGCAAGAGTTGCACAAAGCCTGGAATTGCAAACATGTAGCTTTTTCTGGCGACGACCTAAGTTATTTATGAGGCAGTATATAGATAACCTATAATGCATTCAGCTTCTTATACGCTTGTACTCTCAGCCATGTATTTTCTCGCTAAAAACCGGCAACAGGTCCCTTAAGCAGTGCAGGTGTGGAGCATGAAGCAGGATGCGTGAATATGAGACAGACCCAGCCGCCAACAGGAGAAAAGAAGCGAACACACAAACAGCAAATTCAATTCTGTCACAGTATTTTCAAGGAAATTTTACAGAAATTAATATGCTTACGCGCTGTCCTACTGTAATTGCGCAGCCAGGGAGCGTGACCCATGAGGTAGCCCTTAGCAGCCTGATTTCTAAAAGAAATTGAGAGAATGCTTTTTTATCATTAGCTAAGTATTTAGAAGCAATAACAAATAATGTTAGAAATTGTTCTTATTTTGTTCGCTGCAAAATCCGTGCAACTCTTATGATACGGATAATACGTGATCTGATTTCCGACCTTAGCTGCCAAATCTCTGCTTTATGCGCAATTAGTGTTGCTGTACTAGCATTCCTAATTTTTGCATTGTAGCGGTGCCCATAGGAAGAACGTATAAAAACATACACGAGCCTCGCTGAGTTTACGCTAATTTCCTTGCACGCTTGTTCCGCACTTACGCACAAAACCTCCGTCAAACATTCTCCGCCAGTGAGGTAATAAAGTTACCTCGCCATCGAATTATGCCCCCGTCTTTGCACTCGAAGCATAGATAGTTGTGGCCAATTGTTATTTTGACTGCTTCTTTCTTCCACTAGGAGTTCGGAACGTGCTGATGGATTCAAAATGCTATATATATATATATATATATATATATATATATATATATATATATATATATATATATATATATATATATATATATATATATATATATATATATATTTGAAGGGAAAGTTTAGTGGGTCTGGTGCGTATTCAGGAATAGTAGTGGTCACACCTATGCAAAACTTTATTTGCTAAAGTTTCAGGTGTAGCACGGCTTTCGTCAGAGTATGACGAAGGCTGGAGATTGCATCGATTGAGTTTTAGAATGTGATGAAAAATATCTTGAATTAGGTGCGACGTTCAAGGTTAAAGAAAAAAGAAGTGGGTGCAATAAAATGTGAATACCTTCAAGTTCGCCCTTTGAACAACTGCCCTATAAGGCACTAATAAAAAAGGTAATTAATACATTTTTGTAATTCGTCTTCTGAATCTCATGTTGTTAGCGGCATTGTCCGCCTCAGTTAATAATTCGTCTGCAAGTTCGCTGCCTTTATAGCCTTTCTAAAAAAATCTGTGTTGTCTAAAAAAAAAAAACACCCTGCATTTATACAAGGTGTTTATACGAACATGTGAAGTAACCTTTAAATATTGCTGTTTTCAAATAAAAGGACGGTTCCTTCGGAGACATGTCATCAGTGATGGCGAACAGAGGGTGACGGGTAATATGTGGTAATTAGTCGCTAATTAGCAAAAATTATTATTTATCTTTTATACTTTCAGGTTCAGCGGGCTCATCGGAAATGGGGAAATTGAAGCGAGCTCTCCGTACAAGCCTTATTAACTTTATGACCTGGTAAAATGGGATTACGAGCGGAACTGTGGCGCGACTAATTTCGGCTATCAGAGCGCGCAAAACCGACAATTGGAGGCTGCGGCGAGAGCAAAACCGCGACCCTCGAGGCGACGTTCTACTTACGTCACCCAGCAATGGGCAGCCAACGCGCTGCGCGTTAGCGATCCTCGCTGTCGCAACGCGCTTTTAACACAAGGCATTAATAACGAAGGCTTTTTAATATAATTGAACAAAGCGAGTGACAGCAGAAAATGTTCACTTCTTCTCAACGAGTGGTGTATAGGCGCCCAAAAAGCATCAGAGATTACATCATACACTGAAAAAGACCAAGAACTCTCATCGGCGGATGTCATCCTTGCAGGAAAGGCAGATGCAAGGTATGGAAACACATGCAGGACACTTCGGCTGCAGAGAGCACGCAGTCCAAGTTAAAGCACCTATTTAAAAGCGAACTCGACCGGGATTCAACGAATGTCGACTATCTTTTAATATGCGGAGCATGTAAGAAGCAATACGTAGAACAGCCGGACTGCACCTTTACAATTCGGTTCAACAATTATCGCACACATGTGCAGTCACTTCACAGCCTTCACGTTCCTAAACATACTACGTCAGCAGGTCACAGCCTTGACAATATCGAAGATACATTACTGGAGAGCATTTTATGCACTACCAGAGAGCACGAACAACGCGAATCTTATTTCACTTACAAACTTAACACAATAAAAAATTCAATAATTGAACACCCCGGCGCCCTCTCGGCGTTAAGAGCCTTAGAAGCCGAATGCACGGCTATCTAAATATTTCGCGCCCCCTTACTTTCCTTCTCGATAAAAATCCTGTTCCACGGGTACGACATGTGCTACGACCAACAACCCTACCTTCCAACTTTCCATTTTTAATTGGTTTGTTCATACACGCCATGCTATGGGGTTCCGCCTGTTATCCGCGCTCCGCACAGCGTGCCCGGCCAGATGCACAGGCAGATGCTTCCGGTGATCCTATTATACAGTGACATATACTGCTTACCTAGTTTTATTAATGTTAATGTTTTTAGTTCGAACACCTTTTTTCATTTAATTTCTTTATCTTCTTTACTTTCACTTTCTAGCATTATTTATTTCCTAAGTACAGTTCAGTTGCGGGAACCCTTTATTGCAGTCTGCTCGCACGCGTGCTTTGAACAACGATTTCACCAACGTCGGCGCCCCACTCCTTTTCAGCCTTTTCACCTAGCTACGGGAGCGACGCCGATTTGGCTGGATACGAACGAACAAGCAGCGCACCGCCGCATCATCTGGATACGGCTTAAGGTCGTCAAACCTTCATCACAGGCGCCGCGGCGGGACGCTGTCCACGCCAGCAGACAACAAACGGCACCGCATGCATTGACCTTGTCCACGTTTACCCGCCTTGCTATGGCGGCTATGGTCCCGGCCACGGCGGCATTGAAATGCGAAAATACCCGTGTACTTAGATTTAGGTGCACGTTAAAGAACCCCAGGTGGTCAAAATTTCCGGAGTCCTCCACTACGGCGTGCCTCATAATCAGAACGTGGTTTCGGCACGTAAAACCCCATTTTTTTTATGGCGGCTATGGTGTTGGGCTTCTGAGTACGAGGTCGCGGGACGAAATCCCGGCCACGGCGGCCGCATTTCGATCAGGGCGAAATGCGAGAAAGTCCGCGTATTTAGATAAAGTGCACGCTAAAGAACCGCAGGTGGTCCGAATTATTCCAAAGTCCCCCACTACGGCTTGCCTCATAATCATATCGTGGTTTTGGCACGTAAAACCGTATAATGTCTTGTTGTTCACATTTTTACCTGCAACCGCTTCTTGTGCTGCGTCTGCCCGCTCAGCCGAACCTAGAATTGCGCACTCGTTAAAGTAAGCCCTTCCTACAGAATCTCTTCAATGGCTATTGATATAAATCCTTGCCTTTACTCTCTTTCTTTTTCACTCAGTTTTTTTTACCTGTGGAAAGAGGTGTAAAAACGGGTCGTGTAAATTTAGTTATCTGTCTTGATAGAGGTTGTTGGTCATTGGCAGAATAAACAGTTGTTCTTTAGGAAGCGCATCAACATTACAGTTATAATCTTGCGGAAACCGTCGACACACACACACACACACACACACACACACACACACACACACACGCGCGCACACACACACACACGCACACACACACACACGCACACACAAACAGGCACGGGTTTTCCGCGATCTCCAATACTATTGAAAAAATTGATGACATCGCACCTCGGTGTCGGAACTAATAATTAAAGCCGTTTCTTCCCTAAAAATATTATGGATAGCGTGAGTGAGGGCACTTTATATATATATATATATATATATATATATATATATATATATATATATATATATATATATATATATATATATATATATATATATACATATATATATATATACATATAAAGGTTCGTCGTCTCTTTCCTGCGTGTATATATAGAAGTGCCCTCACTCACGCTGTCAAAAATATTTTTCGGGTCAGAAAGCCTAGCTTCGTGCCTAGCGTGCACCGACAGCGTTTCCAGGAAAACATTACGGTTACATAAGCTGCAGTTGCCGGGAAGTGTGAGAAGCAGTCAGTTGTCTTCGAATGCTATTGCGTTCCACTCTCAATCTCCAAGCTCAAACGTCCACCAATTTTTCTTTTGCTTCTGGTTCCCTGCAGTTCTTTATTGAAATGTATGCGTGCGCCAGCGCTCACACTTTAGGGCTTTTCCTGGGCGCTGTAAATAAATGATTGATTGAGTGAGTGATGATCGGGACTTCTCAGCGACTGTGCAAGTTGCCCACTTATCACTTTCTTCGTCAGAGCACCGACAAGATAGGGCACTCAACTTCGGTCATTTCAGTACCCATCAAGTTCTGTAATCCTTCTGTCCAGCCAACTAGGCGCACGCACCTGCTAAATATTGTGCCCTATAGATCCTTCCTGGACCTTTACAATTTTTACAATGAAGCTGTATACTTCTACCCCCAATAAATTTGTCGTGGACGTGGAGAAAAACTGAACCAATCACAGCGGGAGGTGCACGCAGTGTGCGCCGCTGGGTTCCTCGCAACACCACCAGATGGCGCTAGCCTCCGCGCATCCGCGAGATCAGGAAAGAACTACAACAAAGAAATGACATCAGGAGAAAAATAATTATTTATAACTAAAAAGGAAGCCCATTACTTTTTGATGCGAAATCAGGATGCCTTAGAACACGTACTTGCAAAGCGAGATACAACAAGGAAGAAAAAGCATGTACTTGCTGCGGTAAAGCTAGGGAAAGGACGAAGTATGTTTTATTAGAATGTGAAGATATCTACCCAGCGGTCGATTTAGGTACCTCTGGCCCCCTTGAAGTCCTTGGATTCAGCGAGAGCAGGGGCAAAGTAAACATGTCCGCAAGAGAGATTAGTAAGAGGCGATTGGAAGTAGGGAAACGACAAACAACGGAGGCATGCAAAAGCAAAGTACCCAATAGCGGTTCAGAAAGTTTCTTGATAGGAATTCTTTGTGATTTATTTTCCTCTTTATTTCTTCTTTTTAAATTTTAACATAGGTAGAACCTTAGGCAATATAATAACAAAAGCTTGGTGGCGCCACTCACCACCCCGTTCCAAAGGGGACGCTCATAACATCCATCCATCCATCCATCCATGGCATCGCCTGCGCCGGCCGTCGAAGTACCAGAAAGATCATCTTCGCGCATAGCGTTCGCCGCAAGCATTTCCCGGTAAAAATTACGGTTGCATAAACTGCAGTTGCCGGGTAGCGGCAACTGTGGCATACAAAGTAGGGAGTGACGTAGCTATACTTTCATATGTAAAAGAGGAACCCTTTTGTAACCTATTTCGTTTGTGTTCTGATAGCGCTATGGAAAAGCACCACATAATTACGACTCCCGAAGCAGCGTGAATACGACGAGCTGCCATGGGAACAACGTCAATATGCATAACGGAGTCCTGCTTAGACTCGGCAGGACCCAGTTGAAGCCTAGGTCGCATTGGTCTATCGGACCACGTGATAGCATAGCTTCACTAACCAACCGCCTTCACAGCGTGGACTGGAGCCTATTTTTTCCCTTTAACCATTGAATTATGGAACTAATTAGATTATTCTTTGCATAACTTACTATTTGATAGTTTTGGGAATCTTTTACCTAACCATGTTACAAGTTTATTCAATCTATACCTACTTTGTGGTATCCTGACTACAATTGTATTCCATATTTGTACCTACTGCTGCTTTGTCCTGCATAAGAAGAGCAGCATTTGTAAACACAAAATTATTATTATAATAATATTAATATTATTATCTTGAACTGAGATCAGGCTTCCTTTCAGGCAGATCCGAAATATCTCAGTTCACCGTTTTGTTGGGGCCAGAATTACACTTTAGGTAAGGTTTTGGTTCAGCCTTGAGTGCACTTTGGCAACCTGAGTACTATATGAGCTTGCCAAAGTGGGCCGTGGATCCACTTCGCTAATTCGTGATTCTGCCGTTAGGAATTGCACCTTTCCAGCTTACGATTTTCTAATCTGGACGAGGCAGAAACTAATAAACAATAGTTGCAAAATAAAGTATTAACCCAATGTTGGATAGCTACATGGAAGTCTGATGTCAACGAGGTGAACATATGGAAAGGGTGTCAACTTAGTTTTCAGAGTCGGAGTATTTCACACATGTTTGCGTATACCCACGCCCACCTGCAGAATACTTATGTACAATAACTTCCGAGCATGCCGAGCATGTATATTACCAGTAGCGAACGTGTAAACATTTCACCAGTACTGCTGGGACAAAACAAGGATTACTCGCTGTGTCCCACACAGCCTCTTGCCTTCAAACAAGTATGTCGCCAAATAAATTTCGCGAAACTGGTAATTTTGTTCAATTTGCTCAAGATAAGCTGTGTTTTATACTTATCTTCGACTTCACACACACCCACTGTGCTGAAGGACAGGTTCAGCCAATGATAAAGCCAGGTGATAAAGTAATGGAAGTGGCTAGCCACCCGGTGCCTGTCACTACCGTCAGCTTGTCGTCTCCGCAGTCACCTCGCTCGACAATGTTTCCACGACATCAACTGTTTTCGCCGTTTCCCAGCGCTGACCCCACAATTGACCACAATTGACCCCCTCTGCAATCGCCTCGAACAGCAGATCATCGCGTCGCGAAAGCACTCCTCATATGCGCGTCCAGTCGACGTCGCCATTTCCACACCAGAGTGCACAGCGCCTACGCAGTGACTCTTTCGACTCGCGCATCTACTATCATCGGCAAAGAGCGGAAGACCAAGGTTCGAGGTTCTACGGTATCAAAAGTTTCCTATATTCATTCTCTTCGTTTAAAATATACGCTACCTATCACAAACAGATACCGGAAACCTTACATCTCGTTATTTTGTTTTGCCTAATTGACTTCTCCTGTGGAATACATCTCGCCCGTGTCTGTGCTTTTCTGGAATTCTCACTGCACTTATGGGGTCTACCGCCCCTACATGACGGTGATGGATGTACAACCAATCCCGACGCCCCTCCCGGTTCCCATTCACCTGCGGACGTCGCTTCGAGGAAGCGAGGAAATACAACGAGCAATAGCGAGGACACAGAGCTGTACTCTGCATCGGATGACGAGTCCTCGGAAGACACCTTTCGACCTGCCCTGTACTGCAAGGCCAAACAAAAAATTATCAACGCATCTTCGGCGTCAAATTGGGCCACCGTGAAAACTACGCCTCAACGATGGCCTCACTCCATCCTGTTTGAGCTACAGAACGCTACTCACAACCTACCCGTCCTCAACAGGCAAGCACTCTCCATGTATCCATGTATCCAGACAAAACACCGTGCCGAACGAAATCAAGGACGTCAAGACAAACACTAGCATAAACATCCTGGCAATCGACGTGATGAAGCCAAGCGCGCTGAACACACTACAACATGTAACGCAGCTGGGTAACATCAAGGTCTGATCCATCGTGCCAGCGAATGGTGTCACAATAACAGGAGTCCTCTATGAGATTGAGAATGAAATACCTAACGCAGACCTCCCAGTCCTAAAAAGCTAGCAAGTGAACACAACATCATTGTGCACGTTGCTCGCCTCGGTAACACACGTTATGTGAGGATAACGTTCAAAGTCGACTGTCTTCCCTCCTACGTGAAGGTTGGCCACTTTCGCCACCAGGTTCGACCATTTATTACAAGACCAATACAATGCTTCAACTGTCAGAAGATTGACCATGTGAATGGTGTTTAAAAAAATTCTGCAGTGTGCCCTCGATGCGCCGAACCACACTTAGAAGATAACTGCAGCGCAACCACGTTGAAGTGTCCTAACTGTTAAGGTGATCACTGCGCCTTTTCCAAAGACTGTGGCCAAATCAAGAAAGAGATCTCCATTCTCAAACAAATAGTGAGGGACAGCCCCACCCAGAAAGAGACCGATGAGAAAGTCCGGCCAAGACGACGTCACCATCGAAGGTCCTCCCAACACAAAGTATAAGCTTCTAAAGAAAAGTCGACTCGTCAAGCAGCACGGTCAGCGGATGTTTCCAGCACCCCAAGAACCAATGTTGGAAGGGAGAAAACTGCCAGATCTCTCTCTACAAAAGAATGCCCGCCACATAGGCGCACACGACCGGCAGAAGAGCCACTGCAGAAGCCACCCCCGATACAGCAAGGTGCTGCATCCGAGGAGCCGCGGAAAACAGATGATCAAGCGATAGCTATTTTTAGGCCTTTAATGAATGCCATTCGGGTGTTGCTAAACGACATGCACACACCGTCTGCCAGAAGTGCGTTTCAAGTACTGGACGCTCTGAGTCCGGTGCGGGCAACCCTTGAGTAGATCATGGCTCCCCAGCCACTGTATTTCAGTGATAAGGTCCGAAAAGCAGCTATTTTTCAGTGGAATGCCCACGGACTCAGAGCGCGCATTTCGGATTTCCGTCGCTTCGTGCAGGCCAACAAGTTTCCCATTATCATCATTTGCGAGCCGAACTTATCGAAGGCTTTCTGGATATGAATCGTTCATGTCGTCAACTGTTGGTGAAAACAGTAAGGTTTCGGTGTCTATTCGCCATGACCTCGTTTACATTCATCAGCCCGTGCCACCTCATGACGATAATCAATATATATGCCTAACAGTAAAGAAAAAGAATTTTACCTTTACGGTTGTGGGCGCCTACCTATCTCCGTGAAGTCGATTTGGTCACAAAAGGCTACGAGACATCCTGTCCTCAACTCACGATCCGTGGGTCATTATTGGAGACTTCAACGCCCATAATACACTCTGGGAAATATCAAAGATGAACGCGAGAGGCAGAGCTCTGGTATCTTTCACTTCCAGTAATTAATTTCGGCTGTTGAATGATGGAAGTCCTACGTTTCTACGTGGCTCCATATACAGCAGCTGTCTTGACTTGGCTTTTGTTTCACGAAGCCTTGTCAGACGTGCTGGGTGCTTTGCGGACATAAAGACGCACGGAAGCGACCATATCTCCACATACGTCAAGATGAGAAGATTGTCTCCTTCCAAAATACGGGATACGATCCAAAGAGTGGACTGGACTAAATTTCAGTCTATAATTGAAGAACACTGCGAAGACAATTCATCTTTCGACTTGGAAGAGGCAATCAAGAGCGCGGTGCAAGACACTATGCATACTCTCACACGTTCTTCGAAACTGGCGGAATTTGATGTGGGAGCAGAACAACTTCGAGTTGTTCGACGCACGAAGACGCACGAAGACGCACGAAGGCAATGGACGATTTACGGGCCGCCAGATGCACGCAAAAGAAGATCCAGCGCCGGTTAGGCAAGCTCGAATCGCAACGTGAGACTGCCTTCTGTGAGTCGGTAGATGCACGCAAGCCTTTATCGCAGTATGGAGAATGATGACAGGGCGAAGTCGAATTTGCCAATAACTCAAAGCAAAGGCATGTGCCATCTGCTAGCCGCCTGGTTAGCTCAGATGGTAGAGCGGCTGCTCCGGAAAGTCGGTGATCCCGGGTTTGAGTCCAAGACTAGGACGAATTTTTCTTCATCTGCGAGGCTTTTCTTTTGAGGAACCCGTATGGGTTTCCTCTGTAGCGAGTGCTACAATTGGGTGGCTGCCTAATTTTCTCTTAATTATTTACTTCTCTCCACCTTGCGGTTTTCCGCTCAACTATTACGTCAAAGTCTTGTCTTTGAGTTGTTGAACAATTCGACTTCGCCGTGCCATCTGCTAGCCGCCTGGTTAACTCAGATGGTACAGCGGCTGCTCCGGAAAGGCGGTCGTTCCGGGTTCGAGTAACAGACTAGGACGAATTTTCCTTCAACTGCAAAACTTTTCTTTCGAGGAACCCGTGTGGGTTTGCTTTGTAACGGTTGCTACAATTAGGTGGATGTCTCATTTTCCCTTAATTAATTACTTCTCTGCACCTTGCGGGTTTCCACAGATTACGTCAAACTTATGCTATAACTACACAGGGTGCCTGTTCTCGTCTTTCTGCGGTACAGCTTGCCAGCAATAACCAACACAAGCAAAACAAATCCATACACAATACAAAGTGTTCAGGCTCAGGCGCTCCAGAACTGTCCAGGCCTGCCTCAGAGTGCATCAGCAGCGACGTCTATATCAATCGCTAGAGACCACCTTGTCAAATTGAAGCGCTGAGGACCCATATAAGGCGTCTTGCCAGGAGTCCTCGCCATCACATAGTCTCTCTACCAACAGACAGACCACGCACCTTTTCCAGCC
The DNA here is from genome assembly GCF_050947875.1 of Dermacentor variabilis. NCBI lineage: Eukaryota > Metazoa > Arthropoda > Arachnida > Ixodida > Ixodidae > Dermacentor > Dermacentor variabilis. The sequence goes on from NC_134568.1 coordinate 204,816,978, forward strand.
AGACAATAACCGCACATAGCGAATCATTGCCAGCTTGTTTCACTCCTTTTGCGAGACCTTCGATTGCTCCATGGTGCCTCGCTCAGCCAAAAACCAACCTGGCAATGCCTGGCATTACGAAAAAAGCTGATATATCATCACCAGTCCTTAAGCAGCTCCATTACTACTTTTTATGAGAACTACCATGACTCTACGCACATCTACAATGACGGATCTGTCCTGCCACACAGCTCCGCCGCGGCAATCGTGATACCAGCGAAAGTTACAACCATCAAACTTAAGACGACTCACGCGACATCATCGGCGGCAGCAGAGCTCGCAGCGCTCCTGACTGTCCTTCACTACATCGGTGATGAGCCGCCACAGAAGTGGACGATCTGCGATTCAAAGGCGGCACTGCAGTCTCTACTGTCACCTTTACGATGCGGACCGCACGAGTAGCTGGTATTTTACATTACAGAGACGACGCACCGTTTAAGTGATGCATGCCATCAAATACATTTCCAATGGCTTCCAAGTCACTGCGGGATTGTCAGCAATGAACTGGCCGATCAAGCTGCCTGTTCAGCTCATACTGAGGACCACCACGTATGCCAATACCACTTTCTAGAACTGACGCAGCACGGACGCTCCGCCGGCTTGCTCGCCAGTGCACCAGGTCGCAATGGAATGAGCCACAGTTCAGGAATTTCCGACTATACTCCCGTGATCCCACATTAAGCCTTCAAGTCCCATCAAAGCTTCGCCGTGGAGACGCCACGCTTTTGTTTGGCTGTGGATGGGCGTTGCTTTTACGAAAGCCTATGCGTTCCGCATAGGGATGGCCGACACCGCAACCCGTGACCCCTGCGGCCACGAAGAATCGATTGGCCATATTTTGTGCGACTGCTCGCAGTACAGTCCACAGAGGGAATCCCTTCTCCACAAACTCAACTAGCTGGACGACCGACCACTATCACAAGAAGTAATTCTACACCATCGACAGGACCTAACGTCACAGAAGAAGGCCGTGCAAGCGCTACTGCGCTTCTTGAGATCTAGCGGCCTTTGTGAACGTCTCTAATTGGAGCGCCCTTTGTGTGTGTCTCTGTGTGTGCATTTTTTAACCCCTTTCCTCTCTGTCTTTTTTCTAACGCCTATCTCCCAACCCCAGTGTAGGGTAGCACACCGGAGACTAATATCTGGTTAACCTCCCTGCCCTTCCTCATTCACACACACACACACACACACACACACACACACACACACACACACACACACACACACACACACACACACACACATATATATATATATATATATATATATATATATATATATATATATATATATATATATATCTTCGCGCGTTTGATTTATGTGCAACCAGCACTCTTTTACATTTCATTAGCTTTAAGCTTGCCCTGACTTTGGTGGGGCGGTCTTCCCTGTAAATTATTTAAATTCACTTTTTTTAAACAGATGGATACCGTTCTGGCGCCAAATCTTACCGCTGCCTCCTGATGTGCGCATGGGTGGGAAACCGGCCAGCCAGCCACTGCAACAACGACAAGCGGCCAAGGCAATGAAAAATGGGTGGCCGTGCCTCTTGGTCCTGGCCGTCCCATCGTGGCAGTGCCGTAGCAAGCCTATTTCTTGGCTTATAACGGCTGGTCGCGGCAGGAGGAGGACGTGAAGTAGGAGTTAGAGCGCTCGGCTTGAAGCGGAAAATCGTTGTTGAATAACTGCAGACAAGCCGGTAAATAGGCCACCTTAGAGGCGAATATTCCGAGACAAAGCTAAAATAATTAAGGCTGCCCCTTTCTCGAAACACGCATGGCACGTCATACAGCTAAAAAATTAAGGCTTCCCGCTTCCCAAGACAGCCATGGCACCCCAAACACATCACAAGCACACAAACATGCTAAGTCTACGAAAAACGTAAATACAGACAAGACAAAACGTAACGCTATCGAGAAGAAGCATCCCACATGCACCCGTGTTAAACGGTATAATTGAATTCCCCACCCCACAGCACAATTTCCGGTTTTTACCTTAATTGTTGCAAATTTTTCAGAGCATACAGAAACACTGACACGCACAGGCAATTTCTGGGCTGATAGCTGCTATTTGCGGTTAAAAGAAAATTCAGCGTAGTGATTAGGCACAACCTTGACGACTTTTGCAACCGCGTGCATGATGAGAAAATTAGGTCACACATGTGCAATTTATCCCACGACTCCGAGTGACTAGGGCGAAATTCGGCAAGGTGACTTCGCCGGAACTGAGGGGGGTAATCCGATGTCTCCTTTCGCTACTGAACCAGGCAGCCAAGAGTCGACAACGAGGGAACCTGGCTCGGCAAACAGCAGAGGACGGGAAAATTGAGCGTCGCTAGCAGCGGGGAAAGAAGCCAGAACAGATGCGACGGGCAAGCGCGAAAGGGGGCGCACCGGCGACGCCGTCCTCGCGCGACAACACACTGCGCAGTAGACGGCGGGTACAAGGACGGGCAAATCGAGCCACAAAATGCGCCGTAAGCTGCGCTCGCGGGCTTTTCTCGTGGCTTGTTTGCCGAGCGCCCCGCAAGGTTCGGCTTGGCGCCTGGGTGTAGCTGAAACAGTCTGCACTACGACCTTGTGCGCGGCACGCAGCTACGACAGGCGACGCTTCTATGCAGCGAGAAAACGGCGGTGAGCCTTTAAACGAGCGCGTAAGAAAACCGCTGGCTAAAAAAAAAAAAGAAAATTATTTCTTGCTGCGCAGTGCTCTGCTGTAGGAAGTAGCAAAAAAATGAAAAAAATACTTTATAAATAAAAATCAAAAATAATAATAATAAAATTGAGCAGTGTGAGCACGACGGCCTTTTGCGCCTGACCACAGTTCAAGGACTATTTTCACTACGCGAGTACAGAAAGAACGCGGAGCTTCGGGTGAAATTGGCCCCCTATTTTTGCAAAAATGTATACGGGCAAACACAAGTGCTCCGCGGTTCTGAGAGCCACTCTGCTCAGAAGACAATCTTGTTAAAACTCACTCACTCCAGCTTTCGACAAGAACTACAGGCTGGTGCTACTTAAGAGCTAAAAAAGAAGGAAGTAAAAAAAAGAACGAAAGAAAAAGAAACTATAATGTGCAGCGAGCATATCAGCCCTCTAACTCTTTCATAAGACACGTTGGTATGTACAATGAAGGGTTTCCTGTATAACATAAAATTCTTTCTATTCTTCTACTTCTTCTACTTCATAACCTGATGTATACTTCTCCGTGTCGTCCTGCTTGCTTGTTTTCGTATTACACTTAAAAAATAACGAGTATACATTACTAATTAGTATCAAGAGATAAAAACAGGAAATCATTTGTGTCACGCGCAGATGCGGACACATTCAGATGGGAAGGGGCCTAAAAACGTCAGACAAAAATACGGGCAGAATTCATCTACATTGACTATATAAGTATGCAAATAGCATTCTTTTGGGACGAAAAGGAATTCGCAGCAAACTTACAGCTTTTTTTTTTCATTGAAGAGTGCCGTGAGCGAGGTTAGATCAACAATTTTAGACTTCACCACCTTCAACAGCAGCCCACATTTTTAGTTTTTAGTCTGCACTATTTTCATGATCAGTCCACGAAAACGGTTAGATAGATAGGCGGAAAGAAATCTGGCATGACAATGGCAAGAGTGCTATTCACGTTAAATGAAGGGAGAATAGGTCCATATTTTGAAATAAACAATCTTGGGGAACACCACACAAAATCGTTTCAATAGACAACAACAACAACAACATTATCATCATCGTCGTCGTCGTTGTCGTCGTCATCATCGTCAGCCTGTTTTATGTCCACAGCAGGAGGAAGGCCTCTCCCTGCGATCTCCAATTACCCCTGTCCTGCGCCAACCAATTCCAACTAGCACCTGCGAATTTCCTAATTTTATCGCTCCACCTAGTCTTCTGTCGTCCTCGATTGCATTTCCTTTCTGTTGGTACCGATTCTGTAACCATAATGGTCCAACGGTTATCGAACCAGCGCATTACATGACCTGCCGAGCTCCATTTTTTTCTCTTGATGTGAATTAGAGTATCGTCTATACCCGTTTTCTCTCTGATCCAAACCGTTCTTTTTCTGTCTCTTAAAGTTATGCCTAGCAATCTTCGTTCCATCGCTCTTTGCGCGGTCCTTAACTTGTTTTCAAGCTTCTTTGTCAGTCTCCAAGTCTGTGCCCCATATCTCAGCACTGGTAAAATGCACTGATTGTACACCTTCCTTTAAATGATAATGGTAAGCTTCCAATCAGGAGTTGGCAATGTCCGCCGTATGCGATCCAACCCATCTTTATTCATCTGTGAATTTCCTTCTGATGATCAGGGTTCCCTGCGATTAACTGACATAGGTAAACGTACTCCTTCACACACTCTAGAGGCCGACTGGCGATCCTGAATTCTTGTTCCTTTGCCCGGCTATTTATCAATGTATTTTTCTTCTGCATATTAATCTCCAACCCAACTTTTACACTCTCTCTGTTAAGGTCCTCAATCATTGGTTGTAACTCGCCTGCGTTGTTGCTGTTGCTGAATAGAACAATGTCATCGGCAAACCGAAGGTTGCCGAGATATTCGCTGTTGATCCTTACCCCTAAGCCGTCCCAATTTAATAGCTTGAATACTTCTTCCAAGCACACAGTGAATAGCATTGGAGAGATTGTGTCGCACTGTCTGACCCCTTTCGTTATAGGTATCTTCCGGCTTTTCTAGTGTAGAATTGACGTAGCTGTAGAACCTCTGTAGATATCTTCCAAGGTGTTTACGTAAGCGTTCTGTACTCCTTAATTACGTAATGCCGTTATGACTGTTGGTATCTCTACTGAATCAAATGCCTCTTCCTAATCTATGAAAGTCATATAGAGAGGCATATTATACTCTGCGGATTTCTCGATAACCTGATTAATGACATGAATGTGATCCATTATAGAGTATCCCTTCCTGAAGCCAGCCTGTTCCCTCGGTTGACGAAAGTCCAGTGTTGCTTTTATTCTATTGGATATTATTTTGGTAAATATTTTATTTAATACTGGGAGTAAGCTAGTAGGCCTATAATTTTTCAATTGCTTAACGTCTCCCTTCTTGTGGATTAGTATAATGTTTGCATTCTTCCAGTTTTCTGGGACACTTGCAGTCAATAGACACCTCGTATAAAGAGCCGTCAGCTTTGCAAGCATTATGTCTGCTCCATCTTTGATTAAATCGACTGTTATTCCTTCTTCTCCTGCGGCTAACCCTCGTTTCCTTTCTTGCAAGGCCCTTCTGACCTCATCGCTAGTTATAGGAGGAGTTTCTGTATCCTGTTCATTACTGTTTCTAATTTACGTATCCTGACTCCTCTGGGTACTGTACAGGTCCGTATAGAATTTTTCGGCTGGTTTTACTATATCTTCGAGATTGCTAATGATATTACCCTGCTTATCTCTCAGTGCATACATCTTGGTTTGTCCTATGCCAAGTTTTTTCTCACTTGCAGCAACTAACGAGGAAACCAGACGTCATAATGATTCAAGAAACACACAGCGAAAAGACGCCGAGATTACCTGGCTACCGGTCGCACGACAGCCCGCCGAGCAAAAGGGACACGTCCAAGGGCAAGGGCAGAGGGGTCTGCACCTTCGTTAGGAAAGGGATCACCTTCATGGAACACGAAATGATCGGCAAAAGCGCCATCGAACACTGCACGGTGGAAGTAATCACGGGCAAGAGGAGGAAGGAGAGCACTTTCCTGGTGAACGTCTACAGCAATCCGTCCCACGGACAACAGAAATTCAAGGCACTCTTCCACAAAGCGAGTTCAGTCGCGGGGAGCAATACGCTCGTAGTGTGCGGAGACTTTAACGCTCCGAGCCAAGACTGGGGCTACCACAGAACGACGGTCAAGGGGAGAGAGCTCATGCAAGACGCCACTGACGTGGGACTGAACCTAATCACGGATCCGGCCTTTCCCACCAGGATCGGCACATCGGTTACGAGAGACACCACTCCGGACCTTACCTTCGTCAAAACCGACGGAGGATCGAGAGAAGCAAAATGGAGAAACACGGGCCAAGAGCTGGGCAGTGATCACTACATCGTGGAGGTCGTCGTACCGCTAGAACGCCAAGGCAACAGCGGCATAAGGAAGCATCGCATTACGGACTGGGACGCCTTTCGAAAGGCGCTACCCGCGGTGCAACTGGACATTACGGACATCGAGCAATGGGCGGCCAACGTCGTTGAGACGATGGAAGGAGCCACCAAAGAGCTGGAGACGGACGAACGGATAGACAAGATGGACAGTCGGCTGGCCCACCTGATAGAAGCCAAGCAGTCCATAAAGGCGAGGTGGCAGAAGCGACGAACCAACCGAAGTCTAAGGAAGAAGATCGCCGAGCTCAACAGGCAGATCGAGGTCCACTGCAGGGTGCTATGCACCCAACAGTGGAACGAGGCCTGCAACGAAGCCGACGGACAGATGCACAAGGGCAAGACGTGGAACATGCTGCGGCACCTCCTCGACGAAACCAAGACCAAGGGCCACCAACACAACAACCTGGCCAGAATCCTACACAAGGCAATCTGTGAACACGGGGAGGACGAGGTCAAGGGGCGCTTGGACGCCAAGTACCTACCGACCACCCCCACAGAAAAACACCCGGATTACCAAGGCAACGAGAACGAGACGCTAGATCGAGACATCCAGACATGGGAAGTCAGAGTTGCCCTGCAGGATCTCAATGGCAGGTCCGCCGCGGGTCCCGATCGAGTGACGAACAGAGCGCTCAAGAACCTCAACGAAGCGGCCATCGAAACGCTCACGAACTTCTTCAACAAGTGCTGGCAAGAAGGAAGGCTGCCCAAGCAATGGAAAGCAGCCAAGACGATCCTCATCCCCAAGCCTGGCAAGCCGCCCAACATAGAGAACCTCAGGCCGATCTCGCTCACTTCGTGCGTGGGAAAGGTCCTCGAGCACGTTCTCATGAACAGGTGGCAGCGTTACCTGGAAGAATCGGAGCTTTACCCAAATTCCATCATCGGGTTTCGGAAGAAGCTCGGGACGCAAGACGCCATGATCTTACTGAAGAACGAGATCATCGACGATACGACGGGCACCAAGGACAACAGAGCCATACTCGGGCTGGACTTGCAGAGCGCCTTCGATAAAGTGAGGCACTCGGCTATCCTGGCCCAAGTATCCAGACTAAACATGGGCAGAAGGACATACCAGTACATCAATGACTTCCTGACGGAACGCACCACCGAAATCTGCGCGGGAGACCTGCAGCTCGAAGAGAAGAAGCTGGGCAGCGTCGGAACTCCGCAGGGCTCGGTGATCACCCCGCTTCTCTTCAACCTCGTGATGATCGGGGTGGCCAACCGGCTAGAAAGAGTAGCGGGAGTCCGGCACACCATCTACGCCGACGACGTTACGCTATGGGTACCGGGAGGAAGCGACGGACACATCGAGACAGCGCTGCAAGAAGCGGTCAACGCCATCGAGGAGCAGCTGGGCGGGTCTGGACTCGTTTGCTCTCCGGCCAAGTCAGAACTGCTGGTGATTCCACCGACAGGAGCGGGCAGGAAAAGAAAGAACATGGCAGTCAAGTACGAGCGACCACAGATCACGGTCAAGACAGCGGGAGGACAAGTGATACCGGAGGTCGAGAAGATTAGAGTGCTCGGGCTGCTCATCCAGCGAAATCGAGTCAACGGTGAAACGGTCAACAAGCTCGCGGGCAAAGCGGCCGCGGCAATGAGACTCATCAAGAGGGTGTCCAACAGAAGAGCGGGGATGAAGGAGGAGAGCCTGACTAGGCTCGTTCAATCCTTCGCAGTTAGCCACATAACCTACGTGGCCGCCTTCCACAACTGGAGGCCGAGCTAACGTAACAAGATAGACGCCACCATACGCAAGGCGTATAAGGCGGCACTCGGCCTCCTCGGAAACACGAGCACCGAAAAATTCATGGCGCTGGGAGTCCACAACACGCTGGACGAAATAGCCGAAGCACAGAGAACGGCGCAACTCGAGCGTCTCTCTGAAACAAGAACCGGAAGAAAGATACTGCGGGACCTTGGCCTCGAGCCGAGGGAAGGCGAGCAGCAGAAAGACGTGCTTATACCGGATAGCATCAACAGAAAGCTCAGGGTCTGCCCGATCCCGAGGAACGTGAACCCCGAGCACAACAAGGAGCGGAGGTTGGCGAGGGCCAGGGCTCTTGTGGACCTCCACGCCAGAGAAGAAGGCGCCATCTACGTGCACGCGGCGGAGTATCGAGGGAGCAGCGACGCATACGCGGTGGTGGCTGTCGGGGCATCGACGGGTGCAACGAAGACCGCGGCGAGCGTCCGGACTCGAGAGGCACACCGGGCGGAGGAGGTGGCCATCGCCTTGGCCGTCTCCGACCCCGGATGCACTACAGTGTTGTGTGACTCTAGAACGGCAGTGAAGAACTACGCCAAGGGTAGGGTATGTAGTGAGGCTGCGCGCATACTGCGCAAGGCCGAAGACATCGGACGCAAAAGCGCTGTGGTGATCAAGTGGTTTCCGGCCCACATGGGCAGTGACATGTCGGAACGCGGGAACGTGAACCACAACGAGACGGCCAACTCGGCCCCGCGAGGACTAACCAACCGCGCAGCTGCAAGCACGGCCGACTCGGAGTGTTGGTCACGGTGCAGTGCCAAGGACAAGATGACCACCTTCAACGAAATAGTGAAGTGGTACAGACTTAACAGACAGACTATGCCGCCACCTCACCCGGGGCTTACCCGGGAGGAGGCAGTGTTATACAGGCAATTACAGACGGGGTCCCTGCTCACCCCGGTGCTAGCTAAGCACGTGTGTCCGAGCGTGTACGCGAGTGACGTGTGTAGACTGTGCGCTAAGGAGAGAGCCACCGCGGCTCACATCCTTTGGGACTGTAGTAGAAATCCACGAGAAGCCTGTGAGAAGACGACGATCCCGCCGCGGCTAGAGGCTGCAACGCGGACCTATGACCAAGATACACAACTAAAGGCCGTCCAGCAGGTCTCGGCAGCTCTAGAGAGGCAGCGACCTCGCGAAACCGAGGAGAAGGGGGGAGCACCCCTAGGAAGGGGATGGCGGCCCTCTCGGATCCGCGGAAGTAGCGAGGAACCAAGACCTCGAGGAGCACAATGCACGAGACTGACGTAGTGGCCGCGTCGCGGTAAAAGCTTGTCCTCCCTGCGTGGAGGGAGCCTAACCGACTCTGCAGGCATATTTACTAAAGTTGTTCTCTCTCTCTCTCTCTCTCTTCAGGCTGCGTCCATTTTTTACGGCTTCTTCAGCCTTTCTCACGTTACAGTTTCGAATATGACTTATTTTCGCCTTGTTGATCAGTTTTGACAGTTCCGCGAATTCTATCTTATCTCTTGAGTTGGACACTTTAATTTTTTGTCATTTCCTTATTAGGTCCTTTGTTACTTGGGAGAGTTTGCCTACTGGTTGCCTTGGTGCCTCGCCTCCCACTTCAATTGCTGCTTTTGAAGCCAACCTAGTTACGGTTTCATTCATTAGCTCTATGTCATCATCATCTCTCTGTTCTAAGGCTGCATAGTTGTTCGCAAGTACCAGCCTGAATTTGTATGCTTTTACCCTTACTGCCTCTAGGTTGACCCGTTTTTTGTTGACCAATCTTGCTCTTTCTCTCGTCAAATTGAGGTGAATCCTAGCCCTCACTAACCTATGATCACTGCACTTTATCCTACCTAACACTTCTGCATCCTGCACTATGCTGGGATCGGCAGAAGATATGAAATCAATTTCATTTCTTGTTTCTTCATTAATGCTTTTCCAGGTCCACTTTCTGTTGCTACGCTTTCTTAGAAAGGTGTACATTATTCGCAGCTTATTCCTCTCTGCGAATTCTACCAGCATCTAACCTCTAGCGTTCCTAGAATCCACGCCGTAGTTGCCAATTGCTTGTTCACCAGCCTGCTTTTCCCCCACTATTTCATTGAAGTCGCCCATTGCTACAGTATACTGAGTTTGCCCTTTTCTCATGGCTAATTCAACATCATCATCAAACTGATCAAATTCCTCATCATCGTGACTGGATGTTGGAGCGTAGGCCTGTACTGCCTTTAATCTATACCTCTTATTGAGTCTGATTACGACTACAGCTACCCTCTCATTAATGCTGTAGAATTCGTCAATGTTGTCCGGTATGTCCTTATGGATTAGGAAACCTGTCCCGTATTGCTTCTTACCTAGGAGACCTCTATAGCAGAGGACATGTCGGTTATTCAGCAATGTATAAGCCTCACCATTTCTTATAATCTCACTAAGGCCGATGATATCCCACACAATGTCTGATAGTTTCTCAAAGAGTCTTGCTAAGCTAGCCTCACTCGAGAGGGTTCGGATGATTAAATTTTGCAAGCGTCAGTTTCCATTGGCGGCCTGTCCGGACCCAGAGATTGTTAGCACCCTCTGCTGCGTTACAGGTCTGACCACCGCCTTGGTCAGGTGCTCCGCAGCTGCTGGGGACTGAGGGCTATTGGGTAATTGAATGAGCCATTTGGAAGGGGGTGGGCGAATACTGCACCAGAGAGGCCAATTCCGGTTCTGGTGAGGGAGTGTCTTGTTGAAGCTTAGTGGACCTTCCTAATTTGGTTGTACCTGGATTAGTATAGGCCCACTCGCTCTTGGCATAATTTTGCCGGCTGCAGGCGTCAATCCAAGCCTGCAGATGTTGTGCACGGGAGGAGGTGAAGTTCAAGCTCCCCATCATACCAAAGAAAAAAAAAAGCCTCTTGTAGCGGGATTCGAACTTCCAACTATGGCACCAGAGCATTCGACATAGCTCAGTCAGATAATACCACAGGCGGCGAGGCTACCTTATCGCCGCAACGCAAACTGGTCGGACAATGCCAAGAACGCTATTCGCATTATACGAAGGTAGAATATAGGCCCATATTTTTAAACTGCATTATCTTCGGGATTGGTCCATGAAACGGTTGCATAAATAGCAGGAAAAACCTGGTCAGACAATGCCAAGAATATTATTCACATTAAACGAAGAGAGAATAGGCCCATATTTTTAAACTCTAAAAAAATTATGGGGTTTTACGTGCCATAACCACTTTCGGATTAGAGGCACGCCGTAGGGGAGGACTCCGGAAATTTCGACCACCTGTGGTTCTTTAACTAACCTAAATTTTAACTAAATCTAAGTACACGGGCGCTTTCGTATTTCGCCCCAATCGAAATGCGGCAGCCGTGGCCGGGATTCGATCTCGCGAGCTCGTGCTCAGCAACCCAACACCATAGCCACTGAGCAACCACGGCGGGTATTTTTAAACTCCACCGTTTTCGGAATCGGTCCGCGATATCAGCCAGATAGATATCCGGAACGAAAACTGGTCTTACAATGCCAAGACTGCTATTCAGATTAAACATTCGCATTCACGCTGTAGTGGGGGACACCGTAATAACTTTGATCACCCGGGGTTCTTTAAAGTGCACCTAAATCTAAGTGCACGCGTGTTTCTGCATTTCGCACTCATAGAAATGCGGCCGCCGTGGCCGGGATTTGATCCTGCGACCTCCTGCTTAGCAGCGCAGCAACAAAGCCGCTAAACAACCACGGCGGGTAAAAAACAAAAAATGAAAGAAAGTAGGAAAGAAAGGCGTGTAAACCAAAGTCGACGCGAAAGAAGACAACGGCGACGTACATGCGCGCAAAATGAAAACGCGAATGAAAATACTCGACATGAATAAAAAAAAGAAAATAAAGGGTCCAAGAAAGAAATGTAGGCTCTAACAATGGAACGAAGACAATATTGCAAATAATGCAACAATATCATGCAATTATGCAACACTGCATCATCTAATTTTATTAATCTGCTGCTAATGCAATTACCAATGTACTACTAACAAGTTCTAACCGGGTCATGACTCACACTGAAAAAATGCTGCTTCAGCAAAGCACAGACATAAGCACATTTGGTTCACCAGTGTAGATCCAAGCACGAATGTCAGTCACTCATTGACTTCCCTTACAAAAATTTTTATAGAAAGTCCATAGACAGTCTATAGACATTTGTCTATGAAGTCTATAGACTGTCTATAGACATTTCTTTAGACTAGTCTATAGACAGTCTATAGATTTATGGCCATACACTTTTTATAGACTAGTCTATAAAAAGTCTGAGTCTATAGACTGTCTATAGACATTTCTTTAGACTAGTCTATAGACAGTCTATAGACTTATGGCCATACACTTTTTATAGACTAGTCTATAAAAAGTCTGAGTCTATAGACTGTCTATACACAGTCTATAGACAGTCTATAGAATTATGGTCATACTTTTTATAGACTAGTCTATAAAAAGTCTGAGTCTATAGATTGTCTATAGACTGTCTATAGACTTATGGCCATACACTTTTTATAGACTAGTCTATAAGAAGTCTGAGTCTATAGACTGTCTATAGACGGTCTATAGACTTATGGCCATACACTTTTTATAGACTAGTCTATAAAAAGTCTGAGTCTATAGACTGTCTATACACTGCCTATAGACAGTCTAGAGACTTATGGCCATACACTTTTTATAGACTAGTCTATAAGAAGTCTGAGTCTATAGACTGTCTATAGACTGTCTATGGACAAGTGTATAGGCTTACAGTTCTACGTTTGTAGACTGAAGTCTATAGAATGTCTACAGATGAGATTTGTCCGTAGACATTTTATACACTTCAGTCTACAAAAGTAGAACTATATATACAGTTCTACTTTTGTAGACTGAAGTCTATGGAATGTCTATATACAAATGTATATAGATAGTCTATAGACATTCTATAGACTTCAGTCTACAAAAACAGAACTTTATAGTCCGATACACTTTTTTTCTATGACATTCTGCAGACATTTGTTAACAAATATGAATTTTTTTTTAATCTATAGGCACTCTATATACACAGACATCTTATAGACAAGTCTACAAAGAGTGTATAAGGCCATAACTCCATAGCGGCTATCTACAAGTTAGTTTACATTTTTGTTTACATGCGGTAGCAAAAAGTTTTGAATGTATTTATGCATGTGCACCTGTTCCTTTTCATCTGCACTTATGCATTACCGTTAGTAGATTAATAATGCTTCTGAACCAGCTGTACTTTCATATATGTTGCACAAACAGAAAGAATTTATATAGTGCTGAATCATGCAGTGCGAAAAATAAAACAAATGCGCCAGCAATGCATTCACCGTTTTTATTGCTCGATATAATAGATGAATTCCTTAAATTCATGTCGTATGCTATTATGGAAACAGATTAAATATTTACACTACTCCTTGGCAAGCATGGTCGCCAGGCTGGCCTTGACCTTTGTGTCATTAGTCCCTAAGGTGCTGCAGGTGTATTCTGCAAATAAGTAGATGCAGCAATATGAGGCAAAAATAACAAGTGTATATTCTTTGTGTGTTCATTAAGCAGCTTAATATATTTGCTCAAACCATCTAAGTCAATACTTAATGCGGTTTAACTGACTAATGGCTGCTTGTCAATACAAATCAGCACCTTTATAGAATGTTTTATTGCATGGTATGGTGAAATTTTAAACAGTCACAACTGCTGCTCGTGCCAGCAACAGTATGTTCCCTTTTATGACACGTTCATATATGATGCATTATTGTACTTATCCCAAATGGTCTCTATATTTATTGCTGAAACGTTACCCAGTTGGGCTGTCTGTACATTTTTTTTGGCTGGTAGTTAAGTATGCCCGTGCAGAGGGATATTTTCAGAAGACGTGACTGGAATATTCACAGTATCATGCCTAAGATTGTAATTTATTTTGCTTAATACACATTTAAATGTCTTTCTCATACTTTTAAATGAATGGGTGATTGGCCATAACTTCAACGGAAGGCAGATGGGCTGATTGTATCGATATGGTCACTTAATTTGTTACAGGTAATGAGGCCTCTTGGGCGTGCTAACAGGTTTCCAAGTTAGGTATACCACATGAGCACCCGAAATACCACACGAGCACTTTGTGTCATGGCACGACAGATACGCACCTCCTAGGAAACAGAACTGATAGTATAGTTCGAATGAATTCTATTACAGTAAATTATTTAAGGTGCTTTGAAAGATGAAAATTTTTTCTAGGCTATCGAGGTTCAGGACGTTTAGTTAACGCAAAAAAAAACACATATTGAGTAAGAAATGCCTTGTCAGTAAGCTTGACTTTCTTTTATTTTTCAATAAATGGAACCAATTTCCTTCAATTTTTATCAGGTGAAACGTTTTAAAAATATATCTAACTCAGAGATTCTCTGGAAACTTTGTATGACATTAACAAGACAGCATACCTATGTGGCCATTTTAATATTTCCCGATCTTTTTCCAAGCCTTCCCTGGCTGTTCTCATGAAAATTTTCTGGCAATCTATGACGCCTGCAGCTTAAGTGTAATAAAAAAATATTGTAGTTTAATGCTTGCCAAGTACTGCCAGTCCATAATATTTAGATAAAACGAATAACACGTCAGTCACTTGACATGCAGTGTTAGATTCAACTGATTTGAATCCCTTGATTAATAAAGCTGACAAGGGCTTCGGCAAGTTCGTAATTGATGGCCACACGAGTACAGCACGGAAGACACAGAGACACACGTAAAGCAAATGCAACAATGTGAGGAAAAACTATACAATGAGTTATACAATTAGTTATTTTTACGCTTCAGTAGTAGTTTTCAATATAATTTGCTCTCATCACTTATGCCTCTAGTTAACTTTGTTTACCTCTGACTAAAGACTACATGGGAATATTAATCAGTACCATTATGATGTTTCTGTTATACTACAGTATGATAAGCCGTGCCAGCAACGGTACGTTTCGTTTTAGGACAGGTTCATGTGACACACAGTGTACTTATAAAAATAAAAGAAATGCGAGAATCCCAAACGATTCCTATAATAATACTTGTTGAAACAAAGATACCCGGCTGGACTGTGCACATTTTTCAGGTGTTAATACAATATGCCCGTGCCGAACGAACATGCTCAGCATACTGACTGCAGTTTTGAACAATCACGTTAAGATTTGCAATTTACTTCCGCTTAGAACAGTCTGCAATGTCTCTTTTCTCATACTTCGAGATGAATACATTTGCCACACTTTCAGTAGAATGCACATGAATGGGGGCGTACTGATCAGGTTACTTATCAACTAAAACATGTTACGATCTCTTAGGTGTGTTGATAAGGGTAGAACAAATGCAATGCCCACTGAATTATTTGAATAATCTGTGCGTTATCTACTTAGAAAAGACCACCAAATTGATAATCTGGCTCTTTTTTTTCTTTTGTACAGCGCATATTGTATGTAGTCTGTCCAAGACGACGGCGCTACATGCAACAGTAATGAAAACCGGAACACTTATTACGCACGACAATGGCTTCATACCATGCACGATTAGCACAATGCGAATCTGCGCCAGCAGCTGCCTTGTGATTAAGAGCACGTAAACTACAGAACGCCGAAGCATCGGAAGCCGCTTAACGCTTTTCATATAGCTCGAAAGATAACTTCTGCTGCTAAATTGTTTAAAAAAGAGACAAAAAACAAATCTTCCAACTACCGTCAAACGCAATGCCTTCAGTTTGAAACGTGTAAACGTGTTCCCGGAGCGACTAATTTATTGTTCTCTAATTTTTTCGGCTAAGTTGCGGAGCTGCAAGTGACTAAGCTTATCGCAGGTTTCATGCTCCAAAAGCGTTTGTGGTTGCATATAGATAGATTGGGTGAATCTAGAGATTTCTACTAGATATTTCTTCAAGTCTCGTGTTTTGCTTGCTGTAACTTCCCAAAATTATTTAGATTGGTTGCCAGGAACCTTAAGAATACTGCTACTTTTAAACTATGCGAAAACGGCAGCGCACACACTGCTGATGCATGCCCCGCAAACACGGCCTTTCATCCGAGTACGCTAGCAGTTATTCAACTATGCCTGTCTGTTTGAAAATTCTTGATGCTAACACAATTTCGAGATATATGCGTAAAGCGTGTCACGAGAATTTCGCTACACATACGGTGCAGCATTCATCGCGGCCGGATCAAGCGCCACTAAATGAGATCTACCACACTGGCTGCCCAACACACACAATCCGCTTAGTGGTAGCTCAGTATCAAGTTAAAACATGGTGTACTTCCTTTTTTACGCACCTAAGCTATAATGATAAAATCAACAAGCACGAGCGATCGCTCGCCGTAAAACATTCCGTATAGTAGAAGCGAGAACAGGAGCGCGTTATCAAACCATGTCAACGACAAACCGACACTATACCAGAGTCGCCTGCGCTACGTGCAGCCGGTTCGCGCTACGAAATGCGCTCACATAATCATGAGGTATTGACGCAAAACGTCTTTGATAAAGCTTACCATTCAATGTAGTTGACTTGTGATGCCACAAAGAAGACACGCATACACAGACACCAACGTTCAGGGAGACACCGCACACCGGCACAACCGTTTACGTGCCTGGCGCGCTCGTTGAGACGGCGCACCGCCGCGCATGCGCAAGAACTCCGAGCATGCGCAGGAGCTCCGCGCGGGGGGCGTGCGCGCTCGGAGGAGTGTGAGCGCCTTTTCCTCCTTCATTTTTTTCTTTGTCTCTTTCTCTCTCTCTGATGCGCCATGCGCGCCGGAACGGGTGGCTTTTCTTTTCCGTTATGCATTTTTTTCGTGGACGAAGGATATGCGCTGGCAGGTTGTAAGACAAACGCTGTGGGCTATCGTATCAGACTGGAACGCTAACATGAATGCGCTGTTTGTAAAAGCCGTTACGGTGCCCTTCAGACGTTTTAGACGCATTATTGTCAGCGTCGATGAGTAATACAGCGTATTTGTAGCATATCTTCCAGCGTACCGCTAAATGTGATGCCCGCACGTATGTTAGTGCTAATTTTCTGTTCCGATGATAGGTCAAAGCAATCAGTACAGCATTGAGGTACTCATATGCGTGGCTGCGCAGGCATACCGCCGGCGAAATACTGGGTGGGCTCAGAGAATTTGGCACCTATTTTAAGTGAATGAGAAACGTTGATGAGTTTATAGTGCAGAATATTAGGCAACAAAAGTCGCCCGATGTTAGTGACGCAGCCGAGATATGAAGACAATGTGAAAAGTATCCGAGAATCGGACGACACACAACGCGAACACCACATGCGCGACATCGGTTCATGGCACATTCACAAAGTCCGCGTTGTCAGCTACAAACATTACGAGTGTCTTTGCTGTTAGCTTGATGCCTGTTTCGAATCCACTTGTATCTGAAGCTGGCGTTCATAACATATATTTTAACAATTGGATCGGCGTTTTGCTTCCGTTATTCTACTGCCGCAAAAGTGATGCGACAACTGTGAAGACTGTCTTGGGATTGCCGAGAGTGTCTACGTAGATCATATGTGGTCAACAAATGCGGAGGTATACACTATGTGTATACTAAAGTCTACAAATAGGCTCTATAGCAATCTCAGCAGTATACAACTTTAGTGGCTTATATCAAATGCAGCTATGTATTATCCACCGGTACCTGCGCTTGGTTACAGCGTACACGGGTTGGGCCCAGATTAACGATGTTTGTCTATTGTTAATCTATAGACATGCAAGACCACGACAACTCAGAGGTGGTGAATTCACCACCTGGTCTGCGGGCTTTCGCCACTTATTCACCCCCTTTGCCACATCTTCACCATCTGACCTTCACCACCTGGTCTTCGCGAAGTGTACGTCCGGGAAGCAGCCAGGTTTAGGGCCTTCGGGTGCCTGGAAGACCTTGGTGACTCGGACGGTGCCTGCTCCGCCGCGATCCTCGTTCGGTGCAGCTGCACCGAACGCAGACTAGCAGTCTGCACGGTTTGCCCGCCGCGCCGGGGTTGCGCTGCCGTCGTGCATGAACCAGTGCCATATCATCGCGTTCGCAGAGGGCGGGGGTATGGGAACTCGGAATTACATATTATCGACTTTCTTCTATAGACATTCAATACACCAGGAGTAGAGAAAAAAATAGAAAGCTTGTCGACTATTGTCCATAATATAGAGAGTCAACAGACAAAGTACGGACAAAAATAAATAGAAACTGTATCGGCTTTCGTCTACAGGTAGCCCATATAGAGGGGAAGTAGACAAAGAAGAAACAAACTCCCTATCGAATTTTTTCTATAGACCGTCTATAGACTGCGAGTAGACAAAAACAAATAGAAATCTTATCGACTTTCGTCTACAGAAAGTCTATACACAAAGTATATGGACAAAAATAAATAGACACTGTATCGACGTTCGTCTAAAAGTAGTCCATAGAGGGGGAAATAGACAAAAAGAAACAAACACCTTATCGACTTTTTCTATAGACCGTCTATAGACAGCGAGTAGACAAAAAGAAATAGAAACCTTATCGACTTTCGTCTATAGAAAGTCTATAGACAAAGTATGGACAAAAATAGATAGAGACTGTATCCACTTTCGTCTATAGGTAGTCCATAAAGGGGAAGTAGGCAAAAAAGACACAAACACCTTATCGACTTTTTTCTATAGACCGTCTATAGACTGAGAGTAGACAAAAAGAAATAGAAACCCTATCGACTTTCGTCTATAGAAAGTCTATAGACAAAGTATGGACAAAAATAGATAGAGACTGTATCCACTTTCGTCTGTAGGTCTTCTATAGGGGGGAAGTAGGCAAAAAAGACACAAACACCTTATCGACTTTTTTCTATAGACCGTCTATAGACTGAGAGTAGACAAAAAGAAATAGAAACCCTATCGACTTTCGTCTATAGAAAGTCTATAGACAAAGTATGGACAAAAATAGATAGAGACTGTATCCACTTTCGTCTGTAGGTATTCTATAGGGGGGAAGCAGATAAAAAGGAAACAAACACCTTATCGACTTTTTTCTATAGACCGTGTATAGACTGCGAATAGACAAAAATAAATAGAAACCCTATCGACTTTCGTCTATAGAAAGTCTATAGACAAAGTATGGACAAACATAGATAGAGACTGTATCCACTTTCGTCTGTAGGTATTCTATAGAGGGGAAGCAGATAAAAAGGAAACAAACACCTTATCGACTTTTTTCTATAGACCGTCTATAGACTGCGAATAGACAAAAAGAAATAGAAACCCTATCGACTTTCGTCTATAGAAAGTCTAAAGACAAAGTATGGACAAAAATAGATAGAGACTGTGTCGACTTTCGTCTGTAGGCATTCTATAGAGGGGAAGCAGACAAAAAGGAAACAAACACCTTATCGACTTTTTTCTATAGACCGTCTATAGACTGCGAATAGACAAAAAGAAATAGAAACCCTATCGACTTTCGTCGATAGAAAGTCTAAAGACAAAGTATGGACAAAAATAGATAGAGACTGTGTCGACTTTCGTCTGTAGGCATTCTATAGAGGGGAAGCAGACAAAAAGGAAACAAACACCTTATCGACTTTTTTCTATAGACCGTCTATAGACTGCGAATAGACAAAAAGAAATAGAAACTTTATCGACTTTCGTCTATACACAGCCTATAGACTTTATATCAACAAAAGTACAAATCTATAGAAAGGAAAGGTCGTCTATGAAAAGTCTATAGACTTTCTATAGACAGTCTAAAGTCATTTTTGTAAGGGTTGATTGATTGATTTGATTTATTGACTGATTGATGAAATGAATGAATGAATGAATGAATGAATGAATATAGCTTAGCACTTGGAATAGTAACCTTTACATGTGCGTCATTGATTTTTCAAGTGAGTTTTGGTCGCTGTGTGAAGCGTGCCACGAGATCACCGC
This sequence comes from Dermacentor variabilis, assembly GCF_050947875.1. NCBI lineage: Eukaryota > Metazoa > Arthropoda > Arachnida > Ixodida > Ixodidae > Dermacentor > Dermacentor variabilis. The sequence goes on from NC_134568.1 coordinate 204,836,802, forward strand.
AGCTCCCCAGCATGGTACAGCATATCTCTCGCTATCTAAAACATTGCCCATGCGAGAGATTAGGAGATAAATCAGTCGTGAAGCAGTTGATGATCTTAAATAATTGCCTTCAGCGAAAGAAGTAACTGCAAGTATCATTATGTTGTTTCGATGAATCATAATACGTATATAGCGTACCGACGACTCGAAGGCCCACTTGTCCAAAGCAACGGTTTCTACAAACAATTTGCCCAAAATTAATTTTTTTTCTCGAAACTTGCGCTGCTAAGTCAAACTTCCAACGAGTAAATATAAATATTGTGTAGCTTTGCAGCTGCCAAAGAGCCCCAGGCGTTTGATATGAGTCTCAGTCGTTGCTCCGAAACCAACAAAATCTTGTGCACTCATTGCGTGCACTTTTCCCTCTTTCAGTTTTATTTTTGCTTCTTAAAAAGAAAAATGAAAGACGTCCCTTCAGAAGATAGGAGACACTGTTCGGAAAGAAGCCTTTGCGTCTTGCCTTAAGGTGGGGTTTAGTCGGAGTCAGTGTGCGCGACTCGTCCGATAAACAAGCGCTAGAAACGCACACTATAAATGTGGCAAACGGTGTCTCACAATTGCGAAAATCCGGTTCGTGCTAGCGATAAAACAAGCGCAACGAGGAACGCCACCGAGAGCATTTGGTGCAATAAAAAATGGAAGATGGCGAGGAAAGAAGCTGAAAGCCATCAACGAGATGACCTCGACGCTTCGGGAATAAGAGTCCGCCGTATGGTCAGTATTGGCTCACTGGGCAAAGGAGAGCGTGAACACGAATATATCATATAACATCTAAAGCACAATGTGCCACGACAGCGTTTGTTTTCGTTTTTTTTTCTATCAGAGGAATAGGCCAGGTGGAAAAGATATCACCATTGCACAGGGGTTTTCGAAATGCGTGACCTGCATCCGACCACGTTGCCGTCACGCTAGGCGCGAAAGTGACTATAAGAACAAAGGATAGAAATGGATGGGTTGCAAGAATCGCGATAGCGGCAAAAAAAAAAAAAAAGAACACGGAGAGCAGCTATCTGTTCAGCCCCGTCTGGGCCTCAGAAGGCAATATTATGCAGAGCTGCGGCCGGGTGCATGAATCACATGTTATTTTCGCGTATCCGCGGCAGTATTTTAAGGTCGCCTTCACTGCCTGCGTCCTATTCTTTGAACATTGCACACGTTGGCCGCGCTCGTGACCATGTATATAGGGTATAAGTGCAGCGCTTAATATGCCCGAAGCTTTTCTTTTTATGTGGAGAGGCGGGAAGCCTGAGTATACGTATGCGCACGGCTTTTTTATTGGCGTGTTGTCATTCACTAAGAACGCCCGTTTCACGTAGTAGTATTGTAAAACGACGTCGGCTTAAAGAACGCCCCCCCCCCCTCCAAAAAAAGAAGGAAAGAAAGAGGAGAAAAGGAAAAAGCCAGATCATCCACCGCCACCTTTTGACCTTGCGCGCTGGTGGTGCATGGAGACTCGTGCGTTTCGAGCGGCATCAAGGGCAATCATGCAATCATTCAAACCCCTCACATTCTTAACAATGTTTTTTTCATCTGGATACCCGCTGTCTGGGCTAAACAGAGAGTGTGCTACACAGGCAGACCTCACCCCCCTTTTCCGGAAAGGTGGTGTGAAACGCAACGCACGAGTGGTCCGTCTATAGCGCTGGCGCCAGTGAGCAACTTAATATTGTCACTCGGTAATGCGAGTCACCAAGTGGTGTAGGCAAGCTTAGGAATATCAATCGGATTGTAGCCGACCCGACAAGGGGCGGACTTCTGTACAGTAATCGCCGTGGGATCAGGCACGCCTTTTCCGCAAACCTATTTGATCGCAAAAAGAAAGAAGGTTCTGTTGTTATTTTCGTTTCGTGCTTTGTGTCTTTAACTTTAAAAGCCGTTTAGTCTAGGTAGGGTGCAGAGGGAGGGATTGCAGGAGCACTAGCTTCGCTGTGCCATGTTTAATCCGCCCGTGGCATCATCTTTAAATAAAAGGAGTGCTTATTTGAGACTGCAGCGCAAACAAGAGACATTTGTTGACCCGCGTACTGATGAGAAATGCTATTTAAGTTCAACGCATATTAGAGCATGCAGTTTTAGCACGCGTAACCTGGCAGATATGGGGGTAGGCACGGTGGATAGCTACACAAACCCGCTGGGCCAAATGTGGGTCTAAAATAGAAAGCCTGCACACAGGGTCGAGTTTCGGCTGGAAATAACTTGTTATTCAAAAGATTGTCTGCACTCAATATATAGTCAATTTCGCCATTTCACAGTCGATTCAACTACGTGATTTAATAACGTGAAGAGTTGAAGGCGCAGTCGGACTTCGTTTTAAATTTTCGAGCTTGCCAGTACGATATTTAGAATATTAAATCACGCATAGTTCGCATCCACAGATAGTCCACCAAAGAGTGAAATTCCAACAAGTAAACACCTATACCTTCAGCAGATTATTGGCCTGATGATGTTATATATACAGGGTGTCCCAACTCATAAGCGTCTCAAATATTATACATAGATGGAAAGTGTCAATGAGAAAATTGTAGAGGAACATGAACAACTGCCCATACAGCTTTCTGTTGCTCAATACGTGCTACATAAAAGTGTTTTTCCGAGCGTGAAAGCAGCCCGCAAATGCATGCAAAATGCCTCGAGCGGCCAGTCGCGCGACAACTTTGCCTGTATTCGCGGGCTTCTTTCACGCTCTAAAAAACACTTTTATGCCGCACGTACTGAGTAACAGAAAGCTGTATCGGGAGTTTTTCATGTTGCTCTACAATTTTCTCATTGACACTTTTCATCTAATTATAATATATGAGAAGTTGATTCATTAATTGAGACTAATTATAATCTGAGTACCTCCAAGTGGCAGCAAACAACATTACCTTGGTTATGTCCAGCTGCGTGGCATTTGCATATTTTTAAATCTTAGTGCATGATAGCTGGGACACCCCGTATATACTCGTAGAATGCTGAATATCCTTTCTTCGGCTGCCTTCGTTCGTGCATGCTTGATTTAGTCCTAGGGCGCTATAACGTAAAGCTATTCGAAATATTTCTATTCCAATTCTGCAATCAGCGCTCCACGATTGGTCAACAACATTTTTGAACCACCCTCGCTTTGCCTGCCTGTCACGCGACGTCACGAAAACCGCGGTAGCTCCTCATCTGTTATGACGTGTACGCACTGATTATGCATGATTCGACCGAATAGAAAAATAGTTATTTCTGATTCGACGTCTTTTCGCGATTAGACCTCGGCTATTCGTCAAAAGTTTTCGGGCTGCACCCACTTCACGTGCCTGTCACGCGACGTCACAAAACCGCGAAAACTCACCACGTCAAAGTAACGTGTACGCGTTAAAGATGCATTAATATGCCGAACAAAACTGTATTTTCTTCTGAATAGCCGCAGGCTGCCTCGTTCCGAAAGGAATAAAAGATGGCTGCCACCGATCGTTCAGGCACTGGCTACTCGCACCTGCCGGAGAGCATGTGTTTATTTGCGTATAATAAAACTTTTGCGTGACCGTGTAACCTTTTCGAGCCCTTTCTACACGTTTACGACCTAGCTCAGCCAACTCTTTTTTTGCTGAGGATCAGTTTTTGAGGCGTTCTTAACCTTCCCAGGGTGTCTACCAAGTTGATATTTACAAATTCCACGAGTTTTCTAGGTTTTCCCTGAGTGACGCAGAAATATGTTTTATGTCAAAACGGCCTGAAAGCATGTCGCCAGATGCTGTCGCTCTCTAGTAAGCTTGCGAAAAAAATTGAACCCCCCCCCCCCCCGACTTAATCGAATACTAAGGAGTAGTGTTTATTTTATTCAAAAAGAGAATACAAGGGAGGGGTTAGTAACATGCACAGCAAATAAAATGTCTTCGAAAAAAATTGCAAATCGAGTCGGACATTCTCAAATAAGAATAAGAAAGAGATACATACAGAAGGAAATGTTTTCAAATATGAGCTATTTCTATCAACTGATAGCGAGCTCAGTGGTATGAAGCCCGAACTTTGTAACAATTGAGATTCTCTCAACAACTCGTAAGTCAACCTCAACTCTCCTTACATACTCTCAGCCCGCGCACGACGCCTCAGTGTTGTGTTTCACTGCTTTAAAGAGTTTATTTTGGTTTGGATGAGGGACACCTTTATCTCGGCATCAGCCAACGCTTTGTTTTTTGAGCTCAAGCTCCTTCAAAACGGCGGCAGCACGCTTCCTTTCCCGTTCATTTCTCAATGCGTAGGTCCTTTCTGTTCTCGTCCTCCTTCCGCCGCTCGTTAACCCCACGGACCATTTTAAGCATCTTCTTGGTCAGTTGTACAGTCAACGTCTGATTTTTTTAACTTTCTAGCCGCCACGAAACGTCCGAAAAATCGGCCAGTTGGAAAATATGACCACATGTTTTTTACTGGCCTTAAGGGCTCAAACCGCCACAGGCACATTCGAAAGAACTCTGAAGGCCTGTCGGTACACGCAGTAGGCATATCGGTGCTCGTACTGTGACAGGAGACACCGGGTGCACGCGTGTATAATTAAGGAATACACATTGTGTCCCGTGGCAATAGCCCCTTCCCACGCTTGCTATGCTTCACCGCAATACTTTTGCGTATGCTTCACTAATTAAAATTTCTGTACAAAGGCAAAGCTGACTTTCGGGAACCGGCATTATGCAACGCCCCGTGCTTTCCGAGCTTCGAAGCCAATCGCAAGGACCACAAAGGCGGTATCGGTGCCATTGCTGACAGCGGCGAATTCTTTCAATGAAAAACACGACACTCAATGGCAAGAAGCTTAATAGCGAACGTCGAAGCAGCCAGGCCTAGCGTTGCCGCAGTGGTGGCTACGACTGCCAACGGATCTGCGTGCGAGGGCGCCATTTCGAGGCGGCGAGATAATCAAAACGGTAGCCGTGGTGGCTTTGATTAATGGCGTTTCGGACCTGCAGTCATGGCAAGAAGTCTGGGAAATCGGACGGCGAAGGGTATTCTTGCGTCCGAAATTTCAGACGTTCTGATACATTGACTCTATCGGGTACATGATGGCGGAGCGAAGCCGTCCGAATTATCGGGAATCCGGAAAGTCGGTCCTTGACTGTACACTGGCAACTCCTCCAGCCGACGACAGGGCGTCAAAGACGATTCGTTACGATTCCTGTCAGTTACTCGAGCCATCATTACCGCGACTTTCGTTCTCTTTCAATAAAATTACTGCTAATTTTCCCTGATAGAAGCACAAATTCCCTGAGTTTTCCCTGAGTTTTTCCAGACTATTCAAAATCTCTGAGAATTGCCGGTTCTCTCGGTTTTCCCGGTTGATAGACACCAGGCTACCGTTGCATGCCACCGCGATTTTCGACCAGCCACTGCAAGATAAGTAAGGGGAAGCGGACCTATCGCAGACGCCGGCACCACCCCCTTCATCCGGTTATCGATTTTCAGTGCACTGGCTCGACCCCATCGAATCCCTCTCCACTTGAGCGTGCTCCTCGCCTCTTGTCAGCTAATTAGATAAGACAAACTGCTCAGTGTAGACAATGTTATTCGGTTTTAAAGCTAACAAAAGTGACCCCCTATGAACGAAGAGATCATTTGATTGGTCTGTTTAGGCAACCCTGCGGGTCACCGGCCGATGCTTGCGTTGGCGGTTGCGCAAATTTGACGTCAGGAGATTGGAATAAAAACATATTGGAATAGTTTTACGTTAGAGGGCCCCTAGAGTTAATGTATCGGATCCCTTTAGGAAGCCAGAGTTGTGCCTGCTTCCCGCACGCTACTCGCACCGCCTCCAGTGATTCTAGCACCGCTATTCACCGAGCACCATCAGGTGACCAAAACTGGCACCAGCTTGTTGCGGAGAAGCCAACACTCCGCAGGGACCCGCCGGCAAAACATAATTGACAGCGGCGTTGTCATTATGTTGCTGGCCATAAATTATGTGTTCGCATAATAAAATTGCACTATCACTGTCCCGCGACGCGATAACAGCTCTTGTAGTACGTCGGGGCGTTGAAAAAAAGTGTTTATTTTTTGTTTATTCTAAGCAGGGCGCTGCAGAAATAGCACACTTTAATATACGCATGAGAACTTTACTAGTGCAAGAAGCCCGTAACGTATGCAGCTTTAGTCAGGGCGTTTTGTCTGCTACGTATGAGACACATAACACAGCTAAATTTGTCCGTGACGTGTAGAACGGTACAAGGATATACTGAAATCGTCAGAATCAACATTGTGCGGGGGGTGTCAATACAAACAAGGTATGAGTGCATGCAGTTCTTAACACCATTCCTCTGGGCCCGTATTCACTAAACGCTCTTACGCTAGAATTGTTCGTAAGAACAACTTTCAGCCAATTCTAACGCTGGACATGTTCTTAGCAAAGGCGGCCAACCAATGGGAAAGAGCATTTATGAACGAAGAGATTCGTTTATTCGGCCGTTGGATCGTATGCAGCGTTCATACTTTACACACAAGGAACTTTGGATGGAACAGCGTTGTTTCTTGAATATGCGCATTCACGTCGTTTAGGCATTGTGAACCGTAATCACATGCATGCCTATTAAGAATTATGACTAATATACGAAAGCTTAGCATTATACTTGATGCTTTTCACGGAAATTGGAAAGACTCACAGGCGTTTCCACCACGCGCCGGTGAATGTGTTCGTCGTACGCTGCATTTTCGGTAACCACTAAATAATAGGGCACGCAAGCGCAATATCTACGCTCGTAATCATGAGCTGAGCGATCAATTTTTACTCGTCATATATTGAGGCGTATATAGAAAGCGCTAAAAGAAAAGCGCTGCTGGCACTGTCGCGCAAACGCGGCTCCTACGCTTACGGGGTCTGGCTTTCCCGCGTCACTTTGAAGCCCAAGATGGCGTACCTTGGCACAATTCTGCTCCCCTAAAAGGAGCCTATACAGTAGCTCTATTTAGTCCATACACTCAACACACTCTTTCGGCCGCCGATTGTTAACATGTTCTCGCAGCTTCTTGGTGTGGCTGCGAGTTAATGAAGACAAAGTGTGGTTTAAAACCGTCTGCACTGAAATTTATGAGGTCCATTGGTCGCGTTAAATACATACAGCCGATGACAAAAGGTCACATTTAGCCGCTTTCATTGGGTACGCACTCGCTGCCAGCATGCCGTATGGCCGCGTTAGCCGGTGATAGCTGCATGGTAACTGCGCGAGCCTCTAAACCCAATAGAGAACCTGACGCAAGGCTTGTGGCTGCTGCCACCCCAACATGACTGAAGTAGCTGACGAACGCACGTAGCATAGTTTTCACGGGGACGTGGCGTAACCTTCAGAAGTTGCCAGCATTGAGATTAGATAAATTTATGGCGCGATTCTACGGCGCGCCAAGCGGCATGGCTGCTTCAATCACCGAAATTAACTATGCAGATTAAACATGCAACACGAGGGTCAGGTCTGACCAAAGTGAATCATTTGACTTTTATCTGTGCAAGCCTTTATTTGTTGCTCTCATTACCATACTTCGTTGCTGATTTTCTTCCTGTTCAAATTTTTCCTGGACAGAAAAGGTTAGCTTAGCGTGACTTCGCTGCCCTTTCCGTCAATAAATTATGAACAACTCTATCTTCCCCGACACGTCGCCGCCCTTGCTAGCGATGCAGCCACGCGTAGGTAAGCGCGAAAGTAGTCGAAACCTGCTAATTGTGGTCACGAACGCCCTGAATGCGAAGCAAACTTCGCGCCAAAATGTTTAGTACGCAATCGCACGCAGTAGAAGACGCGTCAAAGAAATTACGAATATTTTAGAGGAGGTAATCATTCTGAAATAATACCTGTGGTTGTTTCTTAAGAGCAAGCCGGTGACGAATTGGCCTATTGATATGCCGATTATCTCAAAGCAGAGTTAAAAAACTGACACTTAAATAAAAGAAAAGATAAAAAAATCTGCAAATTCAGAAACCGTCGCACGAGCACATACACGAAGAATGATACAAAACAAAATCACATTACCATAAAAACAAACAGCAGTATAGTTGTACAGAAAGAAAAATAAGTTTGGCTGAACTTGCAGCAAAGAGGTTATAGAAATGGTTTCAAGCGAGAATATATTTTTGGTCTACAAATCGTGCACACTATGTAGAGGTTGTACTGCATACCATTCTAGTTGTTGCATTTAGCAGCTCTTGTTGCTCCCTTCAGTGTACATCACACAATAATATGACGTTACTTAACGCTCTCAGCATAACAGTCGTTAATGGCGGGCGTCAAATATTTCGCTCAGCAAAGGCAAACACAGCGGAAGTTTCGATGTTAGCGCGAACCAAAAGCTACACGCACAGATTTTGCCAAAAGGTTCTCACTTCAAATGGAAGCGAAAGGTGTAGCAGCACCCAAGACACCGAAACGTATCTTACATACTTGTACAGGTGGCACCGGCATATGTGAAGTGCCGAAAGTGCACAACACGCACACATCTTGCACTCGCCACTCCTTGAATATTACCTCGACGATAACACAAGGCCTTCAAGCTTGTGTCGGCGAAGCCACACACGTGAGCCGAAGTTTCCTTTAAAATCTCGGTGTGACAAACAGATAAACGTCTCAAGTGCGCAGGGAGACCTTGGAATGTCTAGGTCACCCGCCGTTGTGCATAATGGATTTGATGCTGCGCTGCTAAGTACGAGGTCGCGGGGTCAAATCCCCGCCACGGCGGCCACATTACGATGGGGGCGAAATGGAAAAACACCCCTAATTAAGGTGCACGTTAAAGCACCCCAGGTGGTCAAAATTATTGGGGAGTCTCTACTACGGCGTGCCTCAAATGAGATGGTGGTTTTGGCACGTAAAATTAACGCCATAATTTTTAATGTCTAGGTCACGTTGCCTTGACGAAGCTTCCCAAACAACAAATGCAAAGACAGATTTAGTAAATGCGACCGAACTTGACAACGCAATTCCGTTCAGGTGGCCTCACTACGAACGTGACACAAAGAGCCCGCCTTAAAGAACAACAGGAAAACGAAAACCAATTTGGCATCAACTTAGAAACAGAAGTGAGAGACGTACACCTGACAAATAAACACGGTAAATATAGATGCGGGTTACTGCTTTACTCATAACGGTTCGTGCTCAGAGTTTACATTCAGGTCGATATAATCATCGTGAAGAAGGCAGAAAACTAGGCAAGTTTATGTTGGTTCACGGCTAATAATAACAGCGCCCTGAAAACGAAGGCATGCCCACAACGCAAGCTCTGCGACGAAGTCAACATTGCTTTGCAGACAAATATTGCAACCATTGGCGTTGAAACAGCTGGGTTTGAGAACTGAAGTTTAGGACAGAGAACAGAACGCTGTGTCCTAAAAATACGATGTGTCTACGCTTTTGCCTTCAGTGTGCTACTATTGTTAGCAATGATTTTGTTATTGAGCTAAATTATATTCAATGAAACTGAAACTGAAGCTGAATTTTGCAAAATAAAGTAAGGAAACCACGTCAATAAGGTGCGGAAATTTTCAAGTGACCGCTGTGAAAGTATACTCACTTCAGTGATACAGTAATTATTTCAATTGATTTGTTGCGATCACACGAAAACGTTATCTACCGCATAAATTTACAGCACTATTGATTGCTCTGTCTTTTTTTCTTCTTTTCTTTCGCATTACACGCAGTCGGTAAATCTTTGCCATCCTCATTTGCATAAGTGGTCCTGCACATCGTGAGTGTTAGAAAAAATAATGAGCGTATATGACCCTCTCTATTACCTGCAAGCATATATTGTGCCACTCACCCACGGCCCTTCCTTAACCAGGCGAAGAACACCTGCTTCTTTCACCGAGTGCTCGCGACGTGTATTTTGTTTCTCTTGTGTGAGCTCATTTTTCACATTCGGTATGGGCCACCGCTGACAAGTTGGCTCCTCATGTTCACACCGGTAATGGTAGACAATTTCTCTTGCATTCTAGTCTCCTTTGCTTATTTACCTATGCTGGCCTTGAAGTTTCAAGCTAAAGTGTTCTCTCGGAAAATTGAGCAGTGAAAGCGGCGCAGAAAAAAGATTGAAGCGCCTAACACCACCGCAAAAACGCAGCCCGGTGCGTTTCGGTTCAGCGATTGATGAGGGCCAACACTGTTCGGCACCGGTAAAACTGTTAACGCGGGGTCTACAGGTGTGGAAGTCGGGGCGCCAAACCAGCATATGCGGCGCTGGGTAGGAGTCAAGGCAAGCGCAGCCCGTGGCGTGCTTCGCCCATGTATCTTATTGATTGCCACGTCGTCGGTGCGGCGCTGAAGCCGCGGCACTCGGAGGTGAGAAAGGAAGGCCGCGTCTGCCCAAGGAGACACTGGCCCGCGAAGCTTTCCCGCTAATTAACGCCGTTGAATCGGTGACTCGGCTCCGCGATGGGGCCTCTCGAGCACACGCTGTGCTGTGTAAGTGGAGGCGATGCTCACTTCGCGCGTCCCTCTTACCCCCGGTCTCCTCCCCCCCCCTACCTATACCGTCCCCGTTTCTCTCCTTCTCCGCGGTGTCTCTGAGCCCCTCCTTCTCTTTTTTTCGCAACGTGTGCTTCTATTCTCCTGATGGTGTGCGATAAGTGCAGCCCTAATATGCAGTTCATTCACTATGACTTCGCTTCGGGCACAAGCCGATCAGTCGGTAGAACACGGCGGCGCAAATGGCGCGCATTTAATGGCAACCGACGAGAGAAGCAACTTTCGACGAGTGCCAGAGGTACGTCGAACTTTCTCCATCCGTGAACGTCACGGGGCACGCGCATATTTATTCCTGCTGAAATCAGGACATGGAACTGGAAGCGAAGCGATGGTCACGGAGCGGCGATTGCGTTTGTTGTTGCATTTGGAGCAGTTAACGATGACACCGGAGCAGTGACCTATTATTTTGAAAGCCCCTTTGTTCATAAAAACAAGCAAACGAAACACACAAGCAAATAAACAATAAAATGCGGCACTTGTACTCTTGGGCCCCAAAGAGGTCGAGGACTCAGACAGCGCCATTTAGCGATTGCTATTATCAAGTCCATTGTGAAGTTATGCCAGACATAACTTAAAGACGCTTCTGGCATGATTAGTATGCCTTCCTTGAGCTTGTAGATCGAAATGAACGGCAAATCGAGCAATTAGACAATCAACTCTGTCCACCCTTAGTGGTCTTTTTAATTACAGGATCATTGAATGATTCCTAAGCAGCACTTAATACCAACGCTAAAATTAGCCCACAGTTCGCTCTTGGTGAAGCTTATACGCTGCAAAGAAAACGAAGTACACCAAGGTTTCGCACAAATTTGTCACATTTAACGTGTATTTAGCGCACAGTCGCTAGAGCACGTGACAATGGATCCAGAGCGATCGTCAAAGCGCAGGACAGCCCACATTATCTTATTTATTTATTTATGTTTTCTTTGCAGCATCCGTCTTTTTTTCAGGTTACGAAGGAGCAACGGGAATGCTACGAAAGAAACCAACACCAGCGTATAATGGTAACATTGCTTTTGCCGCAGAAGAAGAGCTTAATTGGCTTAATTAAGATGACCACTAGAAAGAGACAGTAGCTTAACGGGCGATCAAGTTGTTAGCCTGAAAACTCATTTGCCAGAAGATACACTCCAAGGAGACGTACACAAGGAACGAAAGCGCCAGGCACAACAACCCATATCAATCATAGCAGTCGTTGCCATAAGAAAGGCCGTAGGCGCTTTCCTTGCGGCTGCTGCACAGGTGATGCTTCGCTACAGGCACTCTGAAGTGCACAAGGAGAAAAAAAGCAGACGACGTAGACTGAACGCAAGAATACTGACGACTGTGCAAGCGTAACACACCCAATGCCTACAAATTACAAATAAGTAACATACGATACCAAATTACCGCGGTAAAAAAAGATACAGCTGCGTACCACACAAGCGAGAAAGATTTAAAAGTTTGAAGTCAATTCAACTTCCAATTGAAATTGATGAAAGACAAAATCATCCTTGGCGAGTTGAGGGTGAGATAGGGGCGGAGTCGCCGCGAACCGCAATTTGTCGCGCCCCCACTAGCGTGAGGGGAGTAGCAGGGGCGTCGGATCAATTTTTTTTTTTTTTGCAACATAGTGATCAGACTACTTTGTGACATATGATGACGCGTTTATTAATTTTGATTAATTTCCCGGATGGAACATGTAAAAACTACGATCCGATTATGAGCCGCGCCGTTATGGCGGAAAAGTGCCCGCGGCGTAATGTTTACAGTATCAGGCTTCTGTGCTAAATGTCAAATGTTCGAATGCGGCCGTTGGACAACTTTATTGATTGATTTATTTACAAAAATCATAATTTCGCCATAGGCGAAACAATGAATGCTATAGCAACATGTTAGAATATTACACGATATGAGGTTCGTATCTTTAGTAGCAGTATGAATTGCAGTAAAAATGAATTGCAGAAAAAATGCACGTGGCCTGACGTCTGCAGACACACATGGACAGAAAGAACCCGATGACCGCGAGCAACATGAGCTAGCACTACAGGGTTTTGTCGGCTTTGTCACCTTGCGTCAGCATCCTGTTTTCGCCGCGCCACGTTTGGGCGCCTCCGGCGTTGATGTGCAGCACGTTTTTTTTTTTCTCGCCTGGACCACATAGAGGTCGTGGCGCATATGCGAAGCCTCCTTGCCTGAGTTCGATTAGCATTTCACAGGAGCTTCTTAGCTGGCATTCTGACAACACGTAGAAGCATGCTTGCGCGATGTCAGGGACGCGGTGCTTCGCTGCAGAAACACCGCACGGACAGGTACTACCACAGCTACGAGGGTGAAAACGATGGCACAGGCTGGCAGGGTCTGCATGGGCTGTGTTACAATTCGTTACCGCAAGCGAAGCTGTCTAACCTGAGGACTTACAGCACAGCTGCTTCTGTGCCACCAGTCTGTGCGATTAGAACACGAAAACGCCCAGACATATTTCGCCGCATGGCGTTCAAATTCTAACGAAAAGGAAAAACGTACGGTTGATGTGAGTAACGTTCTAAAAAAACATATTAAAACTAAAGAAATCAACATTTTTATGTGTAATTATTGACGACGGCGAAAAGCCGCATGGAGTAATCATATAACTGATATCGCATTAAAACGCTTCAAGCGCCTGAACGCGCCCACTTGCACGCGGGAAATGCTTAAAGATGTTGTATTCCGCCTGCGCGCGCTTATGCTCATATTATAATGGTTAGAGCATCGGGCTGCAGTGCTAGGGGTCCTCTGTTCTCATGGGACAGTGAATGTAATGCGAAATATTGTTCCTCGAGCACTTTCGTTTCTGGCATTTCTGGCATTTCACACGGGGCATTTCACACAAATTGAAAAAGGTTGGTGCTAGGAACGCCGTCAAACTTGTGTTTTCTGCGCCTTTTAAGTTGGTCAGCGTGTATAGTGGGTTTCACAGCACAGTACGCAAAGGGCTGAGTGCGATACCGTGCATGTGAACAAATTTAGTAAGCGCGACACCATGTGTTCCTCAAAGCATACCTATTACCTGCGGTTAAGAATGCACAGGGCAGTCTGGCAGGCGTAAAATGACAGGATGCGCGAACATGCCAAGGGGCCTCTTCCTTTCGTAAACAGCGTGACGTCACGGGCCGTGCACAAAGCAAAGTTCGAGACGTGTGCAAGGAGCTGGTGGCCAAAACATTTCAGTAAAGCAATGAAGGGGGCTTGTCGATGGGCGTTCGTGATGGTATTAAGCCTAGTTCTGCATTTCCCTCGCGACGCCTTGGTTCCCATGGAATCTGCTGCGGTGGATTTGTCCGAGTACGTGAGCTCGCTGCCAGAAGCTGACGGTCAGCGCTATGACGAGGAGCTCTTCGCCCGCGACGAGCAGTACCACGATCGCTTCCTTAGAGACGGTTGGAAAAATTATCCCAAGTGTAAGCCGAACGTGCGGTTCGGTGACATATATGTTTATCTCGTCAAAACGCCTGGACCTACACTATACAGGAGTAAAGAAATCCTACAGTTGGCTTAAAGCGTATGACCTTGCCATGGAGGAACATGTGCGGACATTTGGCTGAGCTGACTGAACACTGAGGGCGCAGACGATTGATATCTAAGATCCCGATCAGGAATCCCGATCACGAGTGATGAATACAGATCGAGCAAAATCGCAATCCAAGATGTACGTATAGCAGGGCTCTATCCGAATCTAGCTCAGCCGCGATCGAAAGTGCCCGTGTCACATCAATCGATGCTGCAGGAGGTTTAAATGCTTCGGTACAAGAGCAAGCCGCTGTTCACGTAGCTCATACTAATCATATATAATATATACTTGTCGGCCCATATCTGCCGCCGCTTCTCGCCTCTGGGAAAACAGGAAAAACCAATCCCGCTGAATTCTTTCGTGCGATTTACAACGACGGAACGACTGGCCGGAATGACGAACCGGCTAGGCGGCCGCGCATAAAGAGTACACAATAAAATAGGTAACAGCCGGGATACACGAAACTGTCACCGCGTGCAAACGCGCCTGCGGTGTGCTTTTTGCCCGCCAAACACTCCCGCGCGCACCAGAATATCACCTGACCAACTCAGGAGAGACCTTGACCGACTCAGGCCGGAAGACGTCTATTTAGTTCCCACAGGCACGGGCGACAGCCTTCCGGCACATTGTAAGCAATGCGGCTGCATCACTCTTATCACTAATCTTATAATCCCTGGGAAAGCTAAATCAGCACAGCAAAGGGAGATTATAGAAGCCTTTCATCTCTACAATTGGTCCGGACAAGTATGTGAGCGCGCCATTTGGGTTCCTGACAAGCAAAGAGTTGCGCTTTCTTGATAACTATTGTCGTGTGCAGAAAGCGTGACCATCTTGAAGTGATTTTCTGTGTTGTTAAGCATGCACCGTTTGATCTTTGCCGACTTCATTTTCACTAAATAAATTCAATTGTTGGTCCCGAATCCTTCCTGGTCGCTTTGTCTCTTTCTTCCTCGTGGTTTTCCTGGTTTTCTTCCCGTTTGCTGGTTTCCCCCACGCAATACCATGCACAAAGTCGCCCAACAAGCCACTCTTACGAACTTGCTCATCTTTCCAATCAATCCAACACGGCAATATAATAGTGCCGTTACGCGCACGCACGCACGCATGCACGCACGCACGCACGCACGCACGCACGCACGCACGCACGCACGCACGCACGCACGCACGCACGCACGCACGCACGCACGCACGCACGCACGCACGCACGCACACACACACACACACACACACACACACACACACACACACACACACACACACACAGTGGGAAGCCTCGCTGTTTACCGTCATAGCGTCAACTGCCGGATTCCATCCAAGCTCAGGGCCTTATTTTAATAAATGATTTCTCTCTCTATCTCCCTCGTTATTTCCTCCATGGCGAAGCTTTTGTATTTTCGTACAAGAGCTTTTAATCATGGGCGCTATTTTTAGCCCCTTTTACCTGGCATGCGACATTTATTCGTCAGCCTGTGTAGAGCTACGACCTTGTCTTACATTTCAAAAGCAGAAAATAAAGAGACGGCAATTGAAAGTAAAACAAGCGATCTGGATGACCCTCAGAAAAACAGAGCTTTGGTGCACGCATGCTTGAGCACGGCATCACCTGCTGCGCATAAACCGAGTTCGCCATGCACGGAAGCTTTAGTACAGAACCAAGAGATGAACGAGCGGCGCTTTATGGCAACGTGAAACGGCGCGTGGCGCGAGCACGGCGCAACCTGAACAGTCAGCGAGCGCGCGGGGGAGCGTGACGAACGGGGGCTGCACGCCGCACGTAGGCACGCTGTCGCGGCGTGCACCTACAGCACGTTGCGGAGACGAGCGAATCTGCCGCGAGCTCGCACACAGTGAGTGCATGCCTTCATTTTCTAAAACGAATGTTATCAGGGCAGTGGCGCAGTATAAAGGCAGTGCGCGTTCGAGCACAGCTGGGAGTGAGCGCTTATAGGGTGAAAAACGTCACTTCAGTAAATCGACTAAAAGCCGGTGTTAGCGCGTCCATGGCCAAAGCGAGGAAGACGAGGGGGAGTTGTGCAGCAGCTTCCAAGACCGAGTGGGAAGCCTGGAGGTCGACTCCAAGCCGCACGCGTGAGACGAGTGCGAAACAGAAGGCACCTATATATATATATATATATATATATATATATATATATATATAAAAGGAAGGCAGGGATGTTAACCCGTCAAGAGTCTGGTTGGCTACCCTACGCTGCGGGAACGGAGAAGGGGAAGAGACAGAAGGGAGAGACATAGAGGGTATAGAGAGGTGCACAAGCAGTATTTGAGTCAAAGCCACTCGTGCAAACCAGACGTTCTCAGAAAGCACAAAAGTGCCTTCACTGCCTTCTGAGCCCATGATCGGTGGGATACGCATAAAAGCTATAGCTCTAAACGTAACTCTTTTCTGCAACCCTGACCTGACGGACGGCACCCAAAATGAAACAAAGTGACAAGCTGTTTCATAATTGACGTAGGTGGCACTTTTGGAGCGCTTTTTAACTCGCTGGCTGCATGAATTTAAGCCAGTGTATGTTTTGCCTGCGGTGATTATGCACTAGGACCATCGGTGCAACAGAGGCCAGAACATGATGAATGGAATGGACTCGTGGAAAGCGGCTTTATATGTAGTGGCAGCGTGAAACCAGGCTGTCTCCAGAAATGAGCACAGGAGGGGCCTAACCAGTGTTTATCTGAAATAAAGTATAACTAATAAGGACTATGCTCAACACTTTATTTCACACGGAGAAATACGTGCCTCATTACAGTCGGGCGCCTCTACAACGAATGCTTATACAACGAAATGACCTTTATAACTAAGCAATAGCTATGTCTTGGTTCTATTGTGAGCTGTGCGTTGCGTGACCGAAGTGACCTGTACAACAAATGATTTGGAAGGCCTCAAGCACTTTCTTAAAAAGGCGTTCGACTGTATTGGTTCACTGTCTCTCTAGTTGTGGTCAGTGTTATCTTCGGGTGCAGCTGTTTCATGCGTCCTGTTAACAACAGGTGGGACGATATTGTTCGACTAATTCTTGCACATATAAAGCGGTTGGTTTTCCGTACAATATGAATTTGTTCTTTGGAGCCTATTGTGGTAATGACAGGCTTGGTTAGAAATACTTCTTTCTTGGTAGCAAGACCTCGGATATCATGTTTTACTTTTTTGCTTATATGTGAAAATCAACAATTACCTGCGGTGAATATCGTAATTCAGTACATAGATGGCTGTGACGTTGCATTTTAGATCTTAACCGAATACAACAGCATCTGAGTGCTTGATACTTACGAGCGTGCGCAGATGAGTTACTCTTTAGGCTTGCAATAATCTTAAGCAAAAAGACCCGCGATCATTAGGCAAAGAGCTAAATGGTAATTTGTGCACTCGAGCGAAATTTCACTTGCAACTTCATGCAGATTGCAGGAAAATCATCCCTCTGGCTGCATAATTAACATCCTGTGACTCTATTATGTGCAATAAACTGAAAGTGATATCTTTAATAGCGTCGTCAAACACGCTGCAACGAGGGAGCGATAGCGGTGTGTAAAGGAATAAGTTTAATTATGCATGCGAAAACAGCACGATTATCATTGGTTCTTCCTGTAGAGCATTGATACGAAAGCAAGCCGAATGAATTTGTAGGGGTGCATAAGAAGGCTCTTTGACGGCCAAGCTGCAGAACGGGACTGAACAAAAGCGGCTGGACATTAACAGCACGTGATTTTACCGATATTAAAAAAAAAAGAAAAAGAAAGAAACGAGATCTCTCGGGCAGCTACGGTCTGCAAGTCGTTCCGTGCTACGAAAAGCACCAGGTGCGCGCAGGCTCCGGACGAAGGCCTGTTTCCTCCTCTGCTTTTCTTTTTTTCTCTTTTTGCTGCATATAAAGCAGCTCAGAGGTAGAAAATTGGGTAACCGTTTCCGCAGTTTGGCGACTAAGTTGCACTCGGAGGTGTGTCGCACGCAATGGCGCAGCTGTCACACATGACGCGTCAGCGAGGAAGCCAGGCAGGCAGGGAGAGCGAGCGCGCAGGCACTCGCATCCGCTGACTTGGACGGTTTGTTTCAGCGTCTAACGTGGTCCAACCACTGAACACGTCCAACTCGCGCTGACGTTGGACACGGCACGGCACTAGGGAGCCAGTCGTTGCTCATATGCGATGGCTGTGATGTCACATGCCGCTGCGGCGGGGAAGCCTGTAGAAAGGGGAGAGTTAACGGCCTGGTGTTCGTATGTGGTGGTACTGACGTCACTGCCGAATGGCGGCATCGTTCACCTGACCAGTACCCACTTTGGTGTCCAACTCGCGGCCTCGCGTACTCCTGTCTAGGTGAAATTAGTAGGCGGTGATACCTATGGGCAAGAGACGAACGTTAGCAGGGCCCGCTGCAGCTGAGGCGGCTCCTTCTTATTCGCTAACCGGTGCTGAGAAGGGCAAGGTACGCCGTGCTGCTTCTAGGGATCGATCGGAGCGTACCGACAGCGCTGCACCAACACATGTCTGAGGGCTGCGCCAAGCGAGTTTTTGGGGGCGATGGGGTGTGTACAAGATGTCAAATTGATCCCACACCAGCGATACACAGAGTAAAACAATGGAGACAACCAAGAAGACAGGCGCTGCAGATACACACAATTGAAATGCTACTAAAGACGAAACCTTTCCTAGAGAGCCATCCCAACTTTTCCGTGTCGGGTATGCTCCTAGCCTTTCTCATGGGCCGATTCCGAAGACAGTGCCGCTTAAAAATGTGGGGCCGATACGCGCTACTAGGTATTTGAAACTGAGACCACTGGTTGCCGTGATGTTCGAAGGTTGCCTATACATATATATATATATATATATATATATATATATATATATATATATATATATATATATATATATATATATATATATATATATATATATATATATATGTCATAAGAAGCCAACAAACACTGACACCAAGGACAACATAGGGGAAATTACTTGTGCTTAATCAATGGAATAATGAAACGATAAATTAATGGAAATTAAAGTGGATGAAAAAACAACTTGCCGCACGTGGGAACCGAACCCACAACCTTCGTATTTTGCGTGCGATGCTCTACCAGTTGAGCTACCGCGGCGCTGTTTCCGCATCCACTTTCTTGGTTATTTATGTGTCCTAGTGGAAGCTTGGGAACGTTAGCCAGCCGAGCCCCTCGAGCAACCCTCTTTCTTCTCGTTTGTATTTGTATATATATATATATATATGCCTCTCAGAACCTTCGTTCTGAGAGGCAAGACGAGATAAGCAGTCGGCATCTGTGTGGCACCGACCGCTCTCATAGCCATCAGAAAAGTCGTATTCTTGAAGGCGCAAGACCCACCGAGCCAACCGCCCAGCTGGGTCACGCAGTCCAACGAGCCAGCAGAGAGAATGATGGTCGGTAACAATGTTGAAATGGCGACCATACAAATAAGATCTGAACTTGTGGATGGCGAAAACAACAGCAAGACATTCCAGTTCCGTGGCTGTATAATTGTTCTCTGCTTTCGGCACAGTACGACTTGCGTACGCAACGACATGTTCGCGTCCGTCATGAAACTGGACGAGCACAGCACCAACGCCCACACCACTCACATCAGTATGCAGTTCGTTGAACGCCTCCGGGTCGAAATGGCGGAGAAGTGGTCCAGAGACGAGTAAAAACTTCAGCTGCTGGAAAGCAGACTCGCACTGAGCCGACCATAGGTAGGGAGTATCCTTGCGGAGCATGTCAATCAGTGGACAAGGAAGCTCGGCGAAGTCTTTAATAAACCAGCGAAAACAATAACGAATGCCCAGGAAACTTCTGAGGTTTTTCACTGTTTTCGGCTGCTTAAAGTTGCGAACAGCAGAAATCTTTTGGGGGTATGGCCGTATACCGTCCTTGTCAACGAGATATCCCAGCACAATGGTTTGACGCTGAGTTTAAAATGAGGCAAGCCTGTTAGATGCAGTCCAAAACAACGCCGAGCCGCTGGTTGTGCTCGTGGAATGTCCAGGTAGAAAATAATAAGATAATTTATTAAACATACAAATCTGCCATTTGTGACCGCGGAGGATTGAGCCCATAAATCACTCGAAGGTTGCCGGGACATTGCATAAGCCAGTTGGCGTGAGGTTAAACTCATATAGTCCGTCAGGCGTAACAAAAGCGGTCTTGTATATGTCAGACAGGTGCATCGGTATCTTCCAGTACCCGGACCGGAGGTCAACCGACGAAAAGTACGAGGTGGATTGAAGGCAGTCAACAGCATCGTCGATGCGTAGTAAGGGATACACGTCGTTCTTTGTGACGTCATTCAGGCGGCGGTAGTCGACACAAAATCTCCACGAGTTGTCTTTCTTTTTCCCTAGTATAACAGGAGCTGCCCAAGAACTGCTAGACGGCTGAATAACGCATTTCTGCAGCATGTTGTCGACCTGTTCGGCAGTCACTTTTATTTCCGTGGGAGGTACGGGATAGGTTTTCTCACGTATCGGAGTGGCTTGCCCTGTGTTGATGTGGTGTTGCATGAGGGATTCCGGAAACATACGAGAACACTGGCGTTGAGCAAAATCAAATACTGACGTGTAGCAGGTGAGTACTTGTTGGAGTACGTCCTGCTCGGAAGACGACAACGACTTGTTTATCATATGTCGCAAGGCATCCGAATAGTTGGGCAATGGTCGACTGATGTCTGAAGACGCTGCAATTGTTCGTACATCAATTGTGGCTTGCTCCTCAAATGTGGCCAGTTTAACTCCGACTGGCAGGGTAACAGACACCGTAGAAGCGTTCACTGCCCACAAGAAAGCGCGCCCGTCGATGGCTTGAACAATAGACCGAGGGACCAACACATTCTTCTTAATCGCGTTGTTATGATCTGGCTTAACAAGAGTGCTGCATGATCCCATCCAGACATGTGAAGAACTCACGGGAACAAACATGGCTGTCTGATCAGGCAGAAACACATCTTGAAACAGCGAAAACACGTTGGCTTGTTCGGTCTGCAAATCATCAAGCATGGTGATTGGCTGCGTATTCCATAGCAAAATCTCTCCAGACTCACAGTCAAATGTAGCACTGCATTCACGTAGGAAATCCATGCCTAAAATAACATCATGAGTTGCCTGGACCAATACAGTGAAGTCTGTTATAAAACTCTGTCCTCCAGTCGCAACCAAAACTGAACAAACACCAACAGGGCGCAACATTTCACCTCCAACTCCACGAAAAGTTTCTTTGCGATCCCACGCGAACATAAGTTTCTGTCCTAAGCGATCTTTGAAGCGAAGGCTCATTACAGAAATAGCGGCACCCATATCGACAAAAGCGGCCATATTTACACCGTCTATATATACACCTTGTTCTTCAGCATAACAACAGACGGAGGAGCTGGAGAGTCTGACCGGCCCGCGACCGCACCTCCATCGGACGCACAAGGTAGTTTCCCAGCTGCGGCGGGGAAGGCGACCGACGAAGGCGCGGGGATGGTGAACGGCGCCGTCGGGTGGGCGGCGGTGTAAGACTGCGCTCGGAGAAATGGGAATCATCGCGCAATTGGTACGACCCCAGTTGCCGCAGGAGATGGGCTCCAAATGGCACGGGCGCGTCTTCGTGCACACGAGCTGTGTACGCCGAAAAACGTGATTTTCGCGGCAGGTGACGGCGACAATAGCGCGCCATATGTCTTCAGGAACTGCAGGCGTAGCAGACAGGTAGGTCATGGTTGAAACTAAATGAAGCAGGTACGCGTGGCGCCGGGTATGATTCCGCAGGAGCATGTCATGACATCGGCTATTCCGCAGGAACATCTCGTGGTGTTGGGTAGTACTCCGTAGTGTCACGACGGACTGGTGTGTACTGGCGGCGACTGAGATTCGCTGGGAGGGACCGAAAGCTCGTGTTTATTTAATTGTGGTTCTTCGGAAGGCGGTCGGCGCTCGATGCGACGTTCTCGCGACCAGGATGGTGGTTCGAGAATGCCCCCGTGAAACGCGCACTGATAACCAGCGTCTACTTCCTGAAGTCGTGCTATAGTTCTTGAACCACTGGATGCACGATCGAGGCGTTGTCATCAAAGGCAGCAACGTCCATATTTACAACTTTGGTGACGTCGTCCAAGCGCCCGAACTTCGGTAAAATCATTCGGGTCTTCAGAGATTCGAACGCGCGAAATTGCTGCCTGAATTCGGAAGGAGTGTTCAGGTTTTCTTTCGTTATTAAAAAATTGTAGACGTCTTCACCGATGCCTTTCAACAGACGTCTTAGTTTGTCTTCATCTGACGTATTCGTGTTTAGTTTACAATTCCGCATAGCTTCAATATTTCTTCAATATACGATGTACACGTTTTACCAGGTAATTGGGCCCTTCACGAAAGCGTGGGCCCGCTTTCCTCTTATTGGAATTCGAGTCACCAAAGCAAGCTTTCAATTCCTAGACAAAAGTTTTAGCACGCGTCAGCACGCGTTCATGATTGTCAAACCAAAGTAGAGCGGTACCCGCGAGAAAAAATGCAACGTTCACAAGCTGCGCTGATATACTCCACCCGTTATGCCGGCTTACTCTATCGTAGTGACTCAGCCAGTCATCCGCGTCTTCATATATTTTACCTGAGAATATGCGTGGTTCCGGCGTCCAGTATGGTATGGTATGAAGAACTTTATTGAGGTCCTGAGGGATCAGTCTGGGACTGATGCGGGCCGCTCCCACGTCGGTACAGAGAGGCCGAGCCCCTCTGCCATCACACGGGCCCTCTGGACAGCCCTGAGTTGGTCCGCTAGCACTTCACTGTGCAGCATTCGCTGCCACCACTGTTCACCTCGAGAACCATCACCGGCCAACGCCAAGCAGCGCCACAGCATGTGTTGTAAATCGAGCAAACCCCCACACTTACTACAATAGACTGAAACCCCGCAGTCCGGATTAATTTTATTCATGATGACCGGGTTAGGGTACGTCCGTGTCTGCAGAAGCCTTAATGTAACCGCCTGCGGCCTACTTAATTTAGGATGTGGCAACGGGAATGCCCTGCGCCCTAAGTAATAGTGCTTGGTGATTTCGTTGTAGGTTAACAGTTGGTCCCTGTACTCAGGAGCGGGAGATCCAGCCCCTTCAGGGAGTACACGGCACACTAATCCTCGTGCCTCCCTGTGCGCCACCTAGTTGAGGTTACGCGGGGCTCCCTCCACTGTCTCCATGTGCGCCGGGAACCAAGTAACGGTATGCGAAGTGATATCCCTACCCTGCAGCAGTCTGTTAGCCGGTTCCGCAACAAGTCCTCTCGAGAAGGCTGTAATCGCAGATCGCGAGTCGCTAAACACCAAAACTCTTCTAGAATCAAGTAGTGCTAGAGCAATAGCCACCTGTTCAGCAACCCCCGGGTCTTTGGTATAAATGGAAGCAGCATTTCTAACGCTCCCTTTGCCATCTACTACCACCACCGAATAAGCATTTTTACCATTAATCCATGCGGCGTCAACAAACGCAGACTCCTCCTCCTGATCCTTTGCCTCTCGCAACAAAGCCCTAGCTCTCGCGACCCGCCTCCCTACATTGTGCACGGGGTGCACATTCCGCGGAAATGGACGAACCATGATATTTGCCCTAAGGTTCACGTTCAACTCGTGTAGAGGCGCCCTATCGTGCGACACAGCCACCGATTCTTCAATTGACTGTAATATATACCTACCCGCTGGTGTACCTAGCAACCGCTCGCTCTGTGCGGTACGTTGAGCCTCAGCAATTTCATCTAAAGTATTATGCAAACCCAGTTGTAACAACATATCGTTTGACGTAGTAATAGGCAGACCAAGCGCAGCCTTGATGGCCTTTCTGATTAATGCTTCCAATTTATTTTTCTCCCCCCTATTCCAATTTAGCATAGCTGCCACATACGAGAAATGACACATAATAAATGCGTGAACTAAGCGCATCGCACCTTCTTCTCCTAAACCCCTATGCCTATTAGAGATCCGTCTTATAAGTCTTATGGCCTCCTCCGTTTTCTTGGTAATACGCTGAATGGTTCTAATGTTCGATCCGTTCGCTTCAAGTACAAAACCCAGGACCCTGATTGCTTCAACTTTGGGTATCACCGACCCTTCCCTAGTATGAATTCTAATGCAAGGCTCAACTTCCGGTACCCAACCCCTCGGCCTACGACCTAGCTTCTTAGATTTGAAGATCAACAACTCCGACTTTTTAGTGGAGCACTTGAGCCCCATGAGACCCAGGTACTCCTCCGTAAGCGTTACCACCTGCTGCAGCCTAGCCTCAAGCTCTCCATCACTACCACCGACACTCCATATAGTAATGTCATCCGCGTAGATAGAATAGCCAATATCCTGGACAGTGTCCAGTCTATTAGCCAACTTCGACATCGCCAGATTGAATAACATAGGCGAGAGTACGGATCCCTGCGGAGTACCACAGCAACCCAATTTAACGACTTCCGATTTTATCTCCCCAAACCTGAGACATGTCTTTCTATCCGTAAGGAAAGCCTTGACAAAATTGAAAAGGCGCTGCCCCATATTCAAGTCCGATAGCACCCGTAGAATGAAAGAATGTCGGATTTTATCGAAAGCTTTTTCCACATCAAGTCCAATTAGTGCCTTAGTATCCCTTGTTCGCCGGTCAAGGATCTGATGCTTAATCCTGATCATGGCATCCTGAGTACGTACAGATCGCCCATACGGGCATTGGAGTATGGGAGGCGCACAAAGGAATAAGCGAAAGCACTGGGATCACAAGTAAGGTCGACAGGACCGAGCATCACTGCATCTAAAACAAGAAGAAATACTTAAATGATGTATGAAAAAAAAGTTTAACGTGTAGATAACAGGTAAATCACAGACATCACTCAAATTAGTACAGTAGACAATGGTTTATGATAAGATGGTACAGTGCACAATTACATATCACTTTGTCCTCGTAAATGAGATTTGAGCACGGCCAAGAAGCTATTGTCATTTAATGCAACTATTCCGTTTGGTAGGCTGTTCCATTCGTATATCGTGCGTGGGAAAAAAGCTGATTTAAATACAGATGTCCGACAGGAAATTTGGCGTATTTTATGGCTATGGTCTTTTCTTCGGGAAATATACGTGGGAGGTTCTAGGTAAGCTCCGTGGTCAATGCCAATTTTTTTGTTCATAATGTCATTTAAGAGATTTATTCGGAAAGACGCACGACGAAGCTGCAGGGAGTCCCAGCCTAGCTGCTTTTTTAACGCGCTGACGCTGCTGTGACGGTCATATGACTTTAATATATAACGCGCCGCATGGTTTTGTATGGCTTCAAGTTTCTTTATTAGCATTTTATTGGGTGGATCCCACACTGTTGCTGCGTACTCTAATATTGAGCGTACGTCGGAGGTATACAGAATTTCTTTCACGTCACTAGACACATTGCGAAATTTTTTTAATACAGTTTAAAACGCGACCAGCCTCCAAAGCTATATATTTGACATGTTGTTCCAGGTTAGATTATAGGAGAAATACACACCTAAGTATTTAACATCCTTATATGTGGCTATTCGATGGTTATGTAAAAAGTAGCTATTGAGTATTTTTACCTTTTTTCTACTAACGCTAATGTGGCAGCATTTTTTAGGATTTAGAGTCATGTTCCATTTGCTGCACCATGCAATTATCCGATTGAGGTCCATTTGTAATGCAGCTGTATCGTCCTCATTTTCTATATCTCGATACTGTACGCAATCATCTGCATATAGAAGAATTTTTGATGTCACGCCTGAGCCAATATAATTTATAAAGATTAGAAACAAAAGTGGGCCGAGGAAGGATCCCTGCGGCACGCCATATTTTACCGTTACGGAGTGTGATTGTGTGCCGCTGATGACGTCTTTTTGAGCGCGGTCATGAAGGTAGCCTTTTATCCAGTGTAAGATATTACTCGGCAAACCTAGGCAAGAAAGCTTAAACAACAGCAATGAATGTGATACCGTGTCAAACACTTTTTGAAAGTCCAGCAATAGGCAATCAGCCGGTTTACCATTGTCAAAAGATAAAAAATTTCATGTGAAAATTCAACAAGTTGGGTCACACATGACAAGCCAGCTTTGAAGCCATCCTAATAACTGACAAAAAAGTGGTGATCCTGCAAATGACGAAATATACAAGAGTAGAGAACGTGCTCCAATGATTTGCAGCACACGCTGGTTAAAGATATTGGACTGTAATTTTCAACTCGGCATCGAGGACCATTTTTATGTGCAGGCACAATGTTCGCCGTTTTCCATTCACATGGCAAAACACTGGAGGGTATTGAAACGCTTAACAGTAAAACTAGAAATTTGGCGGTAACTGGGGCAAACATTTTAAGCCTGTCACATGGAATGTTGTCAGGGCCAGTAGCTGTATTAGCTTTTAGTTCCTTTAGAAGCTTCAGGACACCTTCGTAGGAGATAATTAGGTCCGACATAGTGTCTAGGCTGTGCGGGATCGGACCAGCTATAGGGCATCCGGACGGTGCAGAAAACACGGATTGAAAGTAGCTGTTAAAGTGAGCAGCCTTTTCTGAATCTTCAGTAATTTGTCCTTGAACAGTCAAGATCGTAGGAATGGAGCTTTCTTCTTTGCCAGTGGCTTTGACATATTTCCATATTTCTTTAGGGTTATGTTCCAGTTTAGGTTATGTTCAGCTAGGTTGCCTTGGTCTCTGGCTGACTTGAACAATGCCTTCTTCGATGGTATACTCGTTGACCGGCCTGCTTGGGCGTCGGCCATGCTTGTTGGCTCTGGTGGTAGTCCAGCCAGGCATCTGCTTCTTCGCAGATATTGTAGGACTAGGTTGTCCAGGGCCGTTCAGTACCCAGCACCTCCACCACTTGTTACGGATGTAGGATGGATTTATTTACAGGGAAAATGGTAGAGAAGACAAGAAGACATGGGACGGTCCGAAAGAGCCGATGACCCGCATCGCTTCTTCCTCTTCCACGCTGCTCCGGTGCGGCGTTACATTATATCTATATATATATATATATATATATATATATATATATATATATATATATATATATATATATATATATATATATATATATGACACAATTGTCCAGCGACAGGATTCGAACAGAGGGTCTCTTGAACATCACCCCGATGCTCTACCCATTAAGCCGCGGGCGTGAACCTCAGCAGAGGGAATACAGCATTCATAAGGTTTTCCCGCGTGCACGCCAGTACGCTAAGACGTCGGGCGCGTTTATTGCAATATCAATTATAGGGCCACTCCACGCGGTCTCTCGCCGTCGTCGGTAATTACATACAATACTGGATTCTTCAGTTTTATTACGTTTTATGAAGAAGATTACTGACATTAAACTGTATGATTTCCCTTTGCGTCATAATTTGGACGCCAGGTGGCGAAATATGTCTAGGCGTGTTCGTGTTCTAATCGCACAGACTGGTGCATCCTAAAGCTATATATATAAACCTCAGGTTAGACAGCTTTGCTTGCTGGAACAAATTGTAATATAGCCTATACAGACCCTCCCGGCTTGGAGTATCGTTTTCCCACACATAGTAGCGATAGTACTTGCCGGTGCGGGGTTTCTGCAGCGAAGCACCGCGTCTGTCCACATCGCGCAAACATGCCCTCGCGTGTTGTGAGAACGCGTAGTAGCTCCACCGAAACGCTAATCGCACTGAAGCAAGGTGGGCCCGCATATACGCCAAGACCATACCAGAGTGCAGACGCAGCAACAATGTGCTGCAGCGTGTTCGACGCACGCTGCAGCTCGACGCAGGAGGCGCCCAGATGCGGTGTGGCGGGAACAGGAGGCCGAGGCTAAACGACAGCGTCGACAAAAACTTGCAGTTCAAAGGCGCGAAGCGGACGCACATTCCGTTTGCCGCGAGAACGCCGCAGTACGGGAACGCGAGGCCGACGCAAGGCGACAACACGGAGAAGACTCTGGCGCAAGATCTAACCGATGCTACTTGCCGGTCATCGAGTTCAATCTCTTCATGTGTGCCTGCGCATGCCCATACGACGCGTACTTACTTAGTCAGCGTATGTTTATTGCAATTCACAGTGCCACTAAAGCTAGGAACCCCAGTTACACTGTGTAATATTCTAACAAGTACTGGACGCGCTGACTCCAGTACTTGAAAGCATCGCATAGCACCATGGCCCGCCCCTCGCAGCCTTTCCACAAGGAAGTCAAGAAAGCATCTCTATTGCAGTGGAACGCCCGTGGTCGCAAATCGAGAATTTCAGATTTTAGACACTTTGTTTTCGAAAACCGTTTTCCGATCCTCGTAATTTGTGAACCGAACGTGCAGAATGTCATACGCATGTCCTTTACCTGTGGTGATGTGAGCAAGATAATTGTATATATTGGATGTGATCTGACATACGTGTTGCACCCAGTCCCTCCTCACGACGACAACCAGTACGTTTGTTTAATTGTGAAAACGAATAAGCTTACGTTCACACTCGTCGCTGTTTACATTGCTCCTTCAAGTGGCTTCGACTGTATATTGGCCCTCGTCTGTATATTTTCTCTGACCAATTCATTGTACTTATAGAATAATAAGCTCAACTGAACTGAACTGAATTGACTCTAAACGACTGCACGACGTGCTATCAGCGACACCCGGCCCTACGATTCTCACCGGAGATTTTAATGCTCACCATCCGCTTTGGGGGAGCTTCAAGATGGACTCCAGGGGAAGGAGACTAGTACCCTTTGCCACACAGCACGACCTTTACTTCCTCAACGATGTTAATCCGACATATTTACGTGGGCTTACATACAGCAGCTACCTAGACTTGACCCTGGTTTTTCGGCGTCTTGAAAGAAATGTGCAATGATTTCCAGACATCGAATAACATAGAAGCGACCACATTCCGACGTACCTGAAGATCAAGGGACTATGTAAAGGTTCTTGCACGACCTTCCGGCAAATTGACTGGCCGGCGTTTCGGTCGCACATGGAGGAAGTATGTCAGCAAGGGAACCATTCAAGTCTGGAAGACGAAATTCAAAAAGTCATGCAAGAGGCTACGCGTGGTTTTCAGCCTTTGCCGAAATATGAAGAATTTGAAGACTGACTGCAGCGACTATGAGCAATTAGTCGGTGGACTGAAAGAAGATACAGGAGAACTAAATCCATCCATGATCTCAGAGAGGCAAGGCGGATGCAAAAGAAAATTCAACGCCGCATTGATGCACTACAATCTCAAAAATAGAAACGTTTCTGTGAATCGTTGGATCCACGTCAGCGATTATCTCAGATATGGAGAACTGTGCGTGGACTTCGGGTATCACTGCAACAGCGTGTTCCTTTCAAATCCCTCGCTTTGTACCAAGGTCGCAGCGAAATAGACATTGCTGAAGAATTTTGCTCAAGACTTGCCAGCTCGCAGCTCTAACGCGCACTTGCACCATGTGCCGACTGAAGAAGACGAAGAAGTGGCTCTGGTGCGGAAGCCCGCTTTCTACTGCTCTCATTTTACGAGTATTTTTGCGTGCTTTCAGGAGACGCCGCTCCCGAAACCTTCGGCGATGGAAGTGGAGTCCGCTAGACGTCCGGAAGAGACAGACGTAACAGCGTCAAGCGCTCCTAGGAAGCGCAATCACCTCATGAGCGACAGAAGCAGCGAGGACACCATGCTGTACTACTCTGCTTAAGACGAGGATCTATCGGATGACGGTGATTACTTGACAGTTGTGAGGCAAAAAGGGAAGAGTAGAATCGTCACTGCTTCCTCGTCTTCAACAAGGATGACGGCGATTTCAAAGAACAATGACACGGCTCATACCATCCTCTTCTTGCCCGAGACACAGACCGACGACCTGAATCGGCTAAACAGGCAAGCCATATCTGTCACACTGGAGGCTCTTGTTGCGAATGAGATTACAGATATGCGAATCAACAACCGTAAGAACATTCTCGCTGGCGCTGTCAGGGACAGAGCAGCGCTGGATATCTTGAGAACAGTCAAAGTGCTGGAAAAGATTAATGTTCGCACCATAATACCACAGGACGGCGATACTTCATCAGGTGTGATCTATATATCGACGAGTCAATCAACGACACCGATCTGCCTATATTGGTTAAACCCGCCACAGCAGATGTCACTATTATTCAAATCCGTCGCCTAGGAGAATCACACGGCGTGAGGATAACTTTCAAGGAAGGAAGCTTGCCGTCACAAGTGAAAGTTGGATTTTTTAATCATGCAGTGCGACCGTTTGTTCCACAATCACTTCAGTGCCGTAATTGTTTGAAGATAGGACATGTCAGCGGCATATGCAAAAATTCGACCCTATGCCCAAAATGCTCTTAGCAGCACAGCGCTGATGCTTGCTGTGCGACTGAGCTCAAGTGTGCGAATTGCTCTGGTCCTCACGAAGCATCGTCGAAAGATTGCCCGAGACGCAAGACAGAGCTGAAAGTCCTAAAACAAATATTGAGAGACAACTCAACGCACAGAGAAGCAGCCGCCAAAGTGCATCATGCCCGCCGCAGACGATCTTGGTCTACTAGAGAAATACAGAGACCGTCGTAACTAAGACGGTACTTCCAACAGCTGGTGCTCCCAAGACGCTCACCCACACTAGCAACATGGCGTACGCATTGAATACATCTTCTGCAAACGCCTGGCCTGCACTTCCGCCATTACGTCCTCAAGCATAACAAAGATCGACGGTGGACTACCAACGCACCAATGACGGCGCAGATCGCGTGCGAGGACCAAGACAAGCAAATAATCGCTATAATCAAGTCTCTAATGAAAGTCATTCGCGTGTTGATAAATGACATGCAGACGCCATCTGCTCGGGGTGCACTGCAAGTGCTGGACGGTGTGGATCCGGTTCTTGCGAGCCTCGAATAGCAAGCACAATGGCTCTACCGCGTCAGGCGTTCTTCAGACAAATCAAGGATGCGTCTATTATCCAATGAAATGCCCGTGGACTGAAATCTCGTATTGCTGATTTTCGTCATTACATTTTCACCAATTGGTTTCCCATTATTGTCATATGTGAACCGAACCTACAGAAACCCGTCCGGATCTCAGGCTATGATCCTTATGTGTCATCGACTTGTAATGAAATTAGCAAAGTGATCATCTACATGCGGTGTGAACTGACTTACATTGTTCATCCAGTGCTGCTACATGACAGTAATGAGTATGTCTGTTTGACCGCGAAAAAGCGCGTACTTTCATTTACTCTAGTGAGCGTTTACCTTTCTCCATCAGGTGGTTTCGACAGACAGAGATGGAATGGCATTATAGATGCGACTCCAGGTCTATGGATTGTTGTTATGAACTTCAACGCACATCATTCACTTTGGGGAAGCGTCAAGGTAAATTCCAAAGGAAGAAACCTCGTTTCCTTTGCCTGTGACCATGAACTTCGCTGTCTAAACGATGGCAGTCCCACGTTTCTGCGCGGCCGGACGTACAGTAATTGTTTAGACTTGGCTTTTGTCTCGCAATGCCTCACTCGCCGTGTCCTTTGATTCGCAGATATAGAAACCCACGGAAGCGACCACATTCCTACCTACCTGAAGATTAAAGGCCTAACAAAATCCGTCCCATCCAGTTTTAAACAAATAATAGATTGGCCCGTGTTTAAATCACTTATGGAAGATGCGTGCCACGAAGGCTTTTCTTCCACACTAGAAATTCAGATCGCCAAGGATATGCAGGATGCTATGCGTTCATTTCGGCCAATGGAGAAATACACAGATTTTGATGCGGAAATACAGAGCCACTGTGCAATCCGCCGGCGAACGGAGCGACGGTACAGACGGACTAAATCGGTTTACGACTTTAGAGAGGCCAGACGTATTCAGAAGAAAATTCAACGTCGTCTTGCTGTGCTGCAAAATCAACGCTGGAAATCCTTTTGTGAGTCGCTCGATCCGCGTAAACCTCTCTCAGTTAGTTGTCTGGAGAACAGTCCGTGGACTTCGAACAGCTCCTCAACAGCGCCAGCCATTTAAATATCTAGCCCTCCATCAAGGACGCCGAGAATTCGACGTAGCGAAGATTTCTGCGCAAGGATCGCGGGTCCGGCGTTCACCCATTCACCTTGCGCACCTATTCCTATTATTGCCCCCCCCCCCCCTCCTTTGCTCCCGAGATCATCGTATGGACGCTCCTTTCTCCATTGAAGAACTGGAGGCGACACTTGGTGGGTGCAGACGATCTTCGTCACCAGGACCCGATGACATCATATACTCTGCGCTTGCAAACCTTGGTCAAGAGGCCAGAGATGCACTTCTTGGCCTATACAACGCATCATGGCTTGACGGACTGGTCCCTACCACGTGGAAATCCAGTCGCCTTGTTCCCCTCCTCAAGCCTGGCAAGTCTCCATTGGAATTGTCATCTTACCGTTCGATAGCACTGGCCAGCTGTGTGGGCAAGGTAATGGAGAGAATGATCCTTACACCGTTAGAATGGTACTTGAAATTTTACAACGTCTATCCAGAGGTAATGGCTGGCTTTCGACGCGGACGCTCGTCAATAGATAATGTTATTGACCTTGTAAGATATGTGCAGCACCAGAAACATCTGAAGCGAATCACTGCGGCCTTATTCCTTGATGTTAAAGGTGCGTACGACAATGTCCATCATCACGCGATTCTGGAAGCCTTAGAAGCTGTAGGGATTGGTGGACACGCCTTTCGCTATACGCAGCTATTTGAATGGAATATCGTTCTTTATTTTGACTGACGACGGACCAACGCCGTCTAGCTATACCAGTCGCGGTGTACCGCAAGGCGGAGTACTCAGCCCGACCCTCTTCAACCTGGTGCTCGTTGGTCTCGCCGATTCGTTACCGCAAACCGTTCAGCTCTCCGTATACGCAGACGACATTTGCATATGGGCTTCAGGAGTGACACGTCTACAAGTCCGCGCACGACCTCAGAAGGCTTCAACAGCCGTGTCAACATACCTAAGAAGGCAAGGCCTGGAGCTTTCCCCTGAGAAATGTGCACTCGTTGCCTTTACTCACAAAGCGATGGCCCCGCATGCTTTGCGGATTAATGACCATACTGTACGATACAGACGAATGCACTGCTTTCTTGGCGTCATCATTGATAGGAACTTGTCTTGGAGCCCTCACGTCTCGTACATGACAAAACGTTTGGTCGCTATCGTGGACCTTCTTGCATTTCTCGGCGGCAAGTCCAGGGGCGCAACAGTACCATCAATGTTGCAACCATATAAAGCACTGTTTTTTGGGATTCCTGCGGTACAGTTTACCTGTACTAGGAAATACTTGCGCTGCAAATATCCGCAACCTTCAGAGTGTGCAAGCACAAGCACTCAGAACTTGTCTCGGTCTCCTCAAAACAGTGGCCATTGGCGGAGACACTCCTTTGATAGTCTATATAGGTAGGCATATATCCGACATTCAACGTTTGCCGAAAGTGTTGTAAGACATCATTCCTACTTGCCATCAGATTTTACGCCTGCTACACGATTATCAGATCCATTGTGGTGTTTGCACGAGCCGCAAGTGCAATTGACAATTCCATGAATGAGAAAAAAAGCTGGAGCGCCGTTGCAAGCTTTAAAAGAAGCAACTTTGGAACACATTCACAATGTACACAGATTTCGGCAACATGTCTGCACAGATGGTTCCGTAAAACTCAACAGCTCAGCTGCTGCAGTCTTCATCCCTGAAGAATCTGAAGAAATAAAATTAAAAATTTCATGTATGACTACATCAACGGGTGCTGAACTTGCGGCACTACGTGCTGCACTTGATTTCATTAATCAGGAGCCACCGCAACAATGGACAGTCTTTACTGACTCCAAGGAAATCTTTCAATACATACAAAGCCCAATGTGCCACGGACCCAATGAACAACCGGCCTCAGAAATTCGACATATGTATCATCGTAGCCATGACAAGGGACACAACATAATCGTTCAATGGCTTCCAGGACATTGCAGCATCAGCGGGAATGACCAAGCCGACGAATTTGCCCGATCTGCACATGAAAGTGGTCAACGTGTCTTGATTCCGCTTTAGCGAACAGAGGCTGCCGCTGGGCTTCGAATGATGTCCCGTGAATGTACTTTGCCTCTGTGGGACTCGAACGCTTTCACCATGTGTCGTTTGCGTTCGTTGTCTCCGGCCATACGGATGCACCTACCGCCTGGGTTACCACGACGTAAACGGACCATGATGTACCGTCTGTGGCTAGGCGTTGCAGTTACGAACTCCTATGCCTTCCTTATTGGTATGGCCAACAGCCCCACGTGCGCCACATGCAACAACGATGAGACTCTCGCACATGTTATCTGTGTCTGCCCGCGATATAGTGCCCAGAGACAAGTGCTGTGTAGAGTAGTGGACCAGTTGGACAATCGTCCACTATCAGAATTCAAAGCTTTAGGTCAGTACTCCCTCAGAACATCAGTGGCTGCCTGGCCATTGCGGTGTCTCCGGCAACGACCTCGCTGACAAAGCTGCTAAGAAAGCACACGAAGGAGGAACCCTTGTTTCAATACCTTTATCGCGGACCGATGCAGCCCAACACTTAGGCAAGCTAGCACACTCTGACATTGGAGAAGTGGCGCACACCTGAATTCACCCAAGAACGATTGCATTCCCTCGACCCCTCTATGCAACTACGGATGTTACCAGGTCTTCTGCGAAATGAGGAAACAATGCTGTGCCGCTTACGCTTGGGCGTCGCATTCACCAATGCATATACGTTTTTGATTGGAATGACTGATAGCGCCGACTGTTGTCTTTGCGGTGTCGAGGAAACTATAGAACATCTACTGTGCTACTGCCCATCTTTTCAAAACGAAAGACGTGACCTCTGCACAGCTCTCAATCAGCTAGATAGAACACCGTTCACCTTGAAGAAGATCTTGGGACCATGGCCTCGTATATCGCAGCTACAAAATGCCACAAAAGCTTTGCTGCGATATTTGAAAGCCACTGGATTGAGTCAGCGTCTGTGATCCGGACTGAGTGACCGCACCATATACCCAGTAGACTTTCTCTTCTTCTTTTAATCTTTCCGTCCCCTTTTCCCTTTCCCCTGTGTAGGGTAGCCAACCGGGCTCAGTCCTGGTTAACCTCCCTTCCTTTCCTTTATCATTTGCTCTCTCTCTCTCTCCTGCGGTCTGCGGGGCTTCACGACAGACTGTAAGAACGCCGCCCACTACCGCTCTGTAGTGTACGCGGTTTGGTCGTGCTCGTCTCTATTTCTTTCTATCTCCCCCTTCCGCTCTGTTTCTCTCTTTATCCCCCTTTACCCTTCCCCCCGAGCAAGGTAGCCAATCGGAACTGCCTCTGGTTAACCTCCCTGCCTGTCTATGCATCTCTCTCTCTCTACACCATGTGCCACTTCTGTGCCACGGGATTCCCGCATGGATATAATGTTTTTGGTGAAGGAGCTTCAAGCAGCACTGGCGACTTGCAGGCTCTCTTCGTCACCAGGGCTGGACGGCTTTACCTATGCGGCGCTTGCCAATCTTGGGCAGAAAGCACGACTCATGCTGCTAAGTCATTACAATGAGTCTTGGCGCACCGGTTTGGTTCCACGTGAATGGAAATGCAGCCGCTTGGTTCCCCTTCTCAAACCTGGTAAATCACCGTTAGATTTGTCATTGTACCGCCGCATCGTTCTGGCCAGTTGCATAGGGAAAATAATGGAAAGAATGATTTTGACTCGCCTGGAATGGTACCTGGAAAATTACAACGTGTACCCAGATGGTGGCTTCCGGCGTGGGCGCTCATCCATAATGTCATCAATTTGGTCACGTTTGTTCAACATCAAAAACGTCTGAAACGACTCACTGCGGCATTATTACTTGACATAAAAGGCGCCTATGATAATATAGCACATTATGCCATTAT
This sequence comes from Dermacentor variabilis, assembly GCF_050947875.1. Classification (NCBI taxonomy): domain Eukaryota; kingdom Metazoa; phylum Arthropoda; class Arachnida; order Ixodida; family Ixodidae; genus Dermacentor; species Dermacentor variabilis. The sequence goes on from NC_134568.1 coordinate 204,872,689, forward strand.
AGAGGCTCTGATTGAAGACGGAATCGGTGGCCGCACTTTTCAGTGGCTGTGCAGTTATTTGACCGACAGGCATTTCTTCGTGATAACCGAGGATGACGCCACGACTCAACACCAAAGGTTCCGTGGAGTACCGCAAGGCAGAGTGTTGGGGGGGGGGGGGGAGCCCGACGCTATTCAACTTAGTGTTCGTTGGCCTAGACGTATGCTTGCCCAATACAGTTTAAATATCAATCTACGCTGACGACATCTGCAATTGGGCGTCTGCTGTAACACGACTGCAGGTACGAGCAAGGCTACAAAAGGCAGCTACGTTGACATCGCTGTACTTGCCAAAACAGAACTTAGAGCTGTATTAAGAGAAATGCTGCCTTGTTACATTCACTCGGAAGACAATGAAGCGTTACTATGTAAGCGTGAATGGGCAAGCCATTGCAAACGCTCGGAAACACTGCTTTTTAGGAATAATTATCGACCGCGACCTATCAAGGAGCGCGCACGTTTCATACTTAAAGAAGAGGTTAATGACAATAACACATCTTAAAATTTCTAGACGGAAAGTCATGGGGCACATCGGTGCGGTCAATGCTGCTGCTTTATAATGCCTTGTCCCTCGGTTACGCAAGATACAGCCTCCCTGTGCTTGGTAACATCTGCAAAACAAACCTGCGTGTACTCCAGGGACAACAATTTCAAGCCCTAAGGACGTGTCTCGGTCTTCCGAAGTGTGCGTCTACAGCGGCAACGATTGTCATAGCTCCAGATCACCCAATATCAACGCACTTGGCAACCGACGCTCACAAGGCGCATATTCGACAAGTTGCTCGACTACCTTCTCACCATCTTGCCGCTCTACCCGCAGAAAGGCCACACGCAACTTTCAGTCGTATAATTGTTGCCAATCGCACCTCATTGCCATCGAACTACATGCCTGCAGCAAGACCATCCTCACCTTTATGGTGTTTGCACAGACCTGAAATACGCATCACCATCCCAACAATCACGAAGAAGGCTAACGTGCCGTCGTTTGCCCTGAAGAAAGCCACATTAGGACTTTTACATGAGGTGTACAGTGGCCCCGTACACGTTTACATCGATGGATCAGTCACATCTGCAAGTTCAGCTGTAGCTGTGGTGATACCAACAAAATTCGTCAAAATACAGCTAAAAACGTGACATGTATCATCAACGACAGCTGCTGAACTGGTAGCGCTGCGTGCGGCTCTTCATTTCATTCAGGAGAAACCACCCCATACATGGTCAGTCTTCTGTGATTCCAAGGCAGCCCTACAGAATGTACTCTCAGCACTGCGCCATGGATCACATGAGCAGCTCGTCGCAGAGATCAGAGATGTCCACCATTGCATAGTTGACGAAGGACACGATATAATATGTCAGTGGTTGCCTAGTCACTGTGGCATACATGGCAATGATCGAGCAGACGCAGCTGCCCGATCTGCCCATGATGGCGTCAACTGCGTTGCCATTCCTCTTGCGAGAGCCGACGCAGCGAAAAAACTTTCCGCACTTGCACGTGAAATAACATTAGCTCAGTGGAATTCATCCGAGGTCACGATTGCACGCCTTCATACCCTGGACCCTAATTTACAGCTCCGTATACCGCCCAACCTTCCACTACCTAACTGCACCCTTATAGTTCGTCTATGGCTAGGAGTAGCATTTTCTAATGCGTACTCTTTTCTTATCGGAATGGCCAGCAGCCCACTTTGTGACTTCTGCGGGTGCAATGAAACAGTCGCGCACCTTCTTTGTCAGTGCTCTCGTTTCAACCCGCAAAGGGCAGTCCTCTCAGCCACCCTAGACAAACTGAACAAGCGCCCAATGGCAGAAAACACGATCCTTGGAAACTGGCCTACGTGAACATCAGCGCGATCCGCTATGAAGGCGCTGCTGCGTTACTTAAAAGACACGGGACTTTGTGACAAATTGTGACTGCACTGTGCGACGTAGGATTGTGCGGTGACACTGCGTAACACTAGGAACGCCATTGCCCACAGTGCCCACAGAAACAAGTTTGTGTGCATGTGCGTGTGAGTGCCGGCTGTTTTCTAAATTTTTGAAATTCTTCTCTCTGTCACCTATCGCATCCCCTTGCCCCTGCCCCAGTACAGGGCACCCAACCGGAGATAATCTCTGGTTAACCTCCCTGTCCTTCCTCTGCCTTTCTCTCTCTCTCTCTCTCTCTTTAACATCTTGCTATCGCATTTATTCCTTCGCCCTTATGCCAAACTGCAATTTCTTAAATAAATAAAATTTTCCAACAGCCGGGTTCGAACAGAGGACCTTTAACACAGAAGCTCTACACTATAACCATCACTATGGTATTCGATTAGTTGTGATTTATGAATATGTTGTATTATGAATTGTAATCTGCATGTTTTTATTTTCGCCTTTGTCACGGCGTATCTTAGTCTCAAACTATGCAACTTGTATAGCTGCTGCTATGCAATGGTCACCTGGAAAACGTCAAGCCGTTTTCGCGGCTTTTAGCCGAGCGGACCTTCTAGCATATTGTCTGGAAGGTCCGCTCTGGAATTGTCTGTCTCAGCATATTGTCTGGAAGGTCCGACCTGAATTTGAATATGTCCCCCTGGCTATGTTACCAGCTCTAGCCACCTCGAAGAAACTACGGAGAACATGATTTCGGTGTGTAAACGAAAGCGTTATGACTCACTTTGTATTCACCGGCACTTGTGGGCATAGTTAAGCTCACAAAACTAAAATTACACTGGGCCAAAATTGCAAGATATAAATAAATAAATAAATAAATAAATAAATAAATAAATAAATAGCAAATGCAAGGGTAGGAAAGCTGGTGGTTACAGCAGTTCTGTAGGAAACGGTGCAAGTGAGTAATTGGACCAGTGTGGCTGCTGCGAGACGCCGTACTATGTTTTTCAATTAACGCTGATCGGCTGGATAGTCACGTCTGGATACACTAGAATGCACATTCCTTCATCCGCAGCGATGAAGGAATGCTTGCTGGCTACAAGTACAAGGTGCATAACGCTGTAATATACTCCGCAGCCTTTTGAGCCTCATATAAATGACGACTGATCTAACCACGAACTAGCGTCCGACGCTCACGCTACAGGTGGAACCTTTCAGGAAGCTATATTCTTCTCAGAAACCCGGTGTGGTTGCTTAGTGGCTATGATGCTGGGCTCCTAAGCACGAGTTCGGCGGAACAAATCGTGGCCACGGCGGCCGCGTTTCGATGGGGGCGAAAACACCCGTGTACCTAGATTTGGGGTACGTTAAAGAACCCCAGGTGGTCGAAATTATTTCGGAGTCCCCCACTAAGGCGTGCTTCATAATGTTATCGTGGTTTTGACACGTAAAACCACATGATTTTCTTTTGTAGCCATTACACCACGAACGGCTTTCCCCCTCAATTGCGTGCGTGATAATCAGAACGTAGTTTTGACATGTAAAACATTGTAAATTATTTCACACTTATTAATACGTCATCATAAGTCAAAATGTGGGCCGAAGATAGTGTAATCAAAAAGTTGTAGAGTTCGACACTCATCCTATTCGCCTCACGCGAGGGGTGACGCGATTGAGTGCGGTGCGCAGTGACTGCGCCCCTATCTCTCCCCCAACTCACTCAGGAAGACTTTGACTTTCAACTACTTCAACTGGAGGTGTTGAAATAAACAGCTTCTCAAGTAGGTCGGAACTTCCGACGCTACTTGAGAAGTAGTGTCGGAATTGGCGGCAAGAGCAATATCATAATTTGGGATTACATGTATCAGAACACCGCACCAGCACCTAAAAAGGCAAGTTCATTAACCGTCAGGAAGGTGGACGGTGTGCTGGAAGAGTCAGTATCCCCATGCTTAATTATGTGCACTTGTGAGTTTCCCCGCTCACTGTCAAGCGGACTGCGCCAACAATAGTGCCAGTGAACCAGGGAAGGGCGTGTCGTCTTGTGCCCGTTGGGATAAATGACCCCGCTTCCTTATTCTGCCATTAATGCTTTATCCGCCGTGGTAGCTTACTCGCTATGGCGTTCGGCTGCTGAGCCCAAGGTCGCGCCCAGCAGCCGCATTTCGATGGGGGCAAGGCGCAAAAATGCTTGCGTACGTAGATTTCGGTGCACGTTAAAGAAATCCCAGGCGGTCGAAATCAAGCCGTATCTCTCCAAGACGGCGTCCCTCATAACTCCAGAGTTGCTTTGGGACGTTCAATCCCATGAATTACTCAATAATTAGTGCATCGATCAAATTGGCCTATCTATACTTTTCAAGAAGCCAGTGGTATTTTATACACGACGCACGCGGTTAATCTTCAAAGATTAGTCGCGTGTAATTTTTGTGCGCTCAACCTATCTGCGTTTTCCACAAACGCGGCTGCACAGGCTAGAAACCTTGTTGAGGTTTGATGTCGTACCTGATTGGCACATTCTTCAGAGTGTGCGAGAGGGTGTTAAGTATGGCGCTGGCTTAAAAATTTTCTTTTGTTGCGTGGACATCTTCCATTTTCTCCATCTTTTTATGTTGCTTACCGTTGGTTACGTTGCTCATGGACAAGATAAGAAGTAGTAGTCTAAGGGGTGCGGTTGATGAGACACTTCGTAATGCGTGGGGAGAGATGGAGGTGGTAGTGCAGTGGTCAAAGGCGTGTGCTTAAGGTGTGACATCGAAAAAATAGAGCGTTTGGCGCAGTGCTTGACTAGAGGTTGTCATGCAACTGTCACTTTCTTGCATGAAAAATATACCGCTTAACGTAAGGAACATTATTTTCTCCATGACGAGCGGCACATTCTTCACGCGAGAATATATATAGGATAAATTATATTTCGCCTCAGCTTTCCTTGGCTTTATTTGGTTGTTACTAACGATAAACGGAATCCCTTGGTTCTCCGGATTCTTGTCGCTCGTCACCAATTTGTTGTATAAAACAGCGCCACTGATGGTCACGGCTCACTTAAACACGCTTTTTCTTAACTGTCAGCGTGTTTTACGACTAGTTGAAAGGTGGACAATCAACGTGAACTGCAGCGGTGGTACTTGGCTATTTGGCGGCGGAATAACGTCATCTTGTTTGTTAATAGAGGCATACTGGTCAGATGCAAAAATTCACAGTCACTTAAGTATCCTTACGCGATTGTATAAGTTATCACCTTATTATAAAACTGCACCTTAATCACCCTTTATCTAATTTATACCAACCTTAATCCACCTTATGACACCTTAATCGATCTTCATCCACTTTAATTCATCTTAATTATATTATTTCACTTTATTCCACCTTTATCCACCTTTTCCCAATTTCATCCCCCTTAATACACTTTGATCCAATTTTTGGAGTGCGCCACGGCGTCCGTCCGACGCCACGACTGTTCATCGTGGAAGTTCGCTGTGCGAGCCGCAACAGGTCCAGCTCCGGAAACATGACGTTACCACTTGGTCACGTAGGTTTTCTTGCCATGCGATGTTAACGCCGTACGCTCGGCGGATCTTGCGCTTCATGGGGCATATAAGGCTTTCGCCTTAATAAAGAAAATAAAACGAAGAAACAGAACAAGAAAAAAACAAAGGTGAGGTATCGGTACGCAAGATATCGCGATGATTTGTTCGGGCGGAAGTCGGTCCTTCCAAGGCTCCTTCGTAAGCAATGCAGCAACAAGTGGCCTGAGCTGGGATCGCAGGTGCGCGCCGCCAGACACACTGGTGAAAACAAGATTACAGCCTCCCCGGCCAGCTCGTGGGCGGTAAAGCCGCGTCACACGCATGCTGGCAAAATGCAATGGGAAGAAAAAAAAAGAAGCGGGGGTACTTTAGCTCCTGACGCCACTAGCAGCAGCGCTCAGTGTCTCTGCTTATAGAGCTAGAGAGGAGGAAACGTGTGATTAAAAACGACCGCGTCCCGTCGGAGCTCCCCGAAAAGCCATCGCTCTGCCGCCCTCGGGGGACACGCTCCAGTTTGCACGGATTTTGGAAGGCAAAGCTGAGGTAAGCCGACTTTTCCGGAGGGCTTACATCGGCTTGGCCGAGCTGCTGAGGCGGCCTTTTAGGGGTCGTCTCGTCCACGTAGCTGCTGCGGTCGCCCTCGCTGAAATCGGTGGCCTTGGGAAGTGCGCTCCCGCGCATTTAATTTCTTTTGGTCGAGGAAGCTTGGTGGGAACGGGGGAATATTTTGCAACGACACACTATAGTGTCCTGATGACAGCGCGAGTGCCGGGCTAGTAGGCTGTTCAGACACTTGGGTTTAGTGCCGCCTTTCGTGTTCCGATATCGCGGCGCTTTTTACACGGTACGGCTGCTCTCTGCAGTTGCTCTGTGGCCTCCAGCGGTAAATGGGATCACGCCAATGGGTTCACTGATGGAATTTTGATGCTGCGAAACATACGAATAATACTGAAAAAAAATTTGGCTAGCTTTCACGACTTCGCGGTTCACTAAGCAGTGCAAGACAGACGACAATACGCCCGGTATACTTCGTGTCTTACATTTTGTCTCTTTTGTGCTGTTTAGTTTATAATAAAGAATATTGAAGCTCTCCAGCGTGATAGCAAAACCATGACCTAAGAGGCACGTTATTCCTTCTGCTATGATAGACCTAAACACCGCTTCGGTGTCAAAACTTGTTCTACCATTTCTCTGCGGGAAAGTAGCGACTATAGTGCATATTTTCCCTTTCACTGATGCAGTTGTTGCCAAACATGGGAAAGCCCGGCCCAAGTGTTCGACTCGGCAAAATCAAGTCTGGACGCGTCGTCTCAGTGATAGCGTCTGCTTCTCCCTTGATGATGGGCATTCACAAGACGTACAAGAAAGGTTCGTTTTTTTTTTGTCTTAGTCCTTTATATCTTAGACGCCTGATGTTTGTTTTTTTTTCTTCGAACGTGCTACATAGCTGCATCTTCAGTCACATTTTTTACAGCGGAGCTGTTATAGGTTAGGTTCTGGCAGTTTGTGTGCCTAGGCAAGATGGCGGCCACCCCAGAGCTAAAAAAGCTAAAGCCTAAAGCAACAGCCTATCGCCGGGTATGTCCCAGCAGCGTTTAATCGCGTGAAGTGTCAAAACCTATTGTGATAAAACATATCGTAACAAAAAAGTAAAACGGGAATAGACACTGTTTAGTATGTACTGCGCTTTGACGTCACGGGCTCTATAGGCAAACCACGTATTATAACCTTATCTCAGTTCTCTTCCACCCGTGCAATAATGGGTAGGCCGCGTGCGGGGAGGACTGCGGAAGAACAGCGCGCCTACAAACACCGTCCTGAACAGAAGCAGGAATGTGCGCGGCGACGGCGGGCGGCACGTAATACGAAGATCGTGCCGCAAACTCCAAGTGTGGGCACCTTTGGTTGGATCACCCCTACCGACTCCACTTGCATCGTAATTTTGGGTGATTTCAACATAGTGTCTCGGCCAGACGGAGAGTGGTTCGTGGCATTTATCTTGGAAAGGTTCGGCATTCAATGTTACGCAAACATAAGTGTGCCCACGATCGTCGCGTCATCGGTCGTGTACAGCCGCGATCAATTTGAAGGCGATCGCGCGAGCATCGAGCGGCGGGCCTTCCAAGCAGCATAGCGGCCGATTTCGGAACTGCGAAGATAAAAATTGCGCTGCCTTCTTCCCCTATTATGCTCTTCCAGGCTGCAGCCATCACCCCCAAGACCAACTCGCCACATTTTTGCGTTTGTTTCCCTTTCCTGTCAATCATCTGTGCGCGTCGCTTCCTCATGCATATCTTGGCTAACAATGACGCCTCCGTGCAAAGGCTTATAACGCAATCGAAATGAATTCGCAGGTTATGCCGTGAACGGTGACGGGAGTGACGGCTCTTCAGGGAACACCAAAAGAGAGAGGGGAGCTATCTGATGTTTCCCTCTCGACCGACGGTTATGACGTAACGTGGCGCTGCTCCTAGTTTTGGTCGCCGCTCGAGCGATCACCTTCAAATTGATCGCGACTGTACATATCTTACATTGGCCAAGCACCTTTCTAGTGTCGCCACAGAGCTACTGGCTGTATATCATAGCGATCATAAAGCGATAACCACCTTGGTGATGAAATTATAAATCAAGAAAAGCAAGAAAAAGTAAGCTAAAAATAAAGAAAGCATTGAGTATGCAGTTTAATAAAACAAAGAATGGAGGAGAAACGAAAATCACTGTGGTATGTGTGTTTTCAATCACTATTTATTATTAACACATTTATCACAATATATATGCAGCTCCGCTGGTCATCCACCTTCACAGAGTGGAATGGCTCTGAATGTATATTCAGCTAACTCTCCTATTAGTTGGGCTACTTCAATTATTTTTTCTACGGTATTGGTATAGGCAAGTTAATTATCGCGCTATCTTTTCAGTAATCTTATTTTGCCATAACATTAATTGTGGTTTTTGCATGAAGTTTATTTCTTTCAATAAGATTTTTTTTTCTTTCAGCGCCCTTCCTTCGTCACATTCGGCCCAGCATTGCTGTGCTGGCTCCGCGATTTGCCCCGACACTGTCAGCTGTTATCAAATCATCGAGGCGGCAGATCTGAATCCTCAATTTGCGACTATAATTCTGCATATAGCGCGTGCTCTGCGACTTCATTGGAACGATGGTGCGCACTGCTTAAGCCTGCATAACACATCCATCCAGTTGACGAATGCTCGTCTCATCTGCGTTTTGCCAGTATCGGTCTTCCGGACGCCGCGCCAGCTCTGTACCATTATGGACAATGCGTTTGGGATTGGCATGAACTTGAATGGTCCGTAAAATGCAGTGTACAGTCGTTCTCATAAGTTTGGAGACAATGGGAGCGAGTGAGTGTACGGCGCCGTCTGTCCAACGGTGTGGTGCTTGCTGTCGAGAGCGTTGCTGCACGCATGCGCGTCCAACCTTATTCGCTGACCTGCTCGCTTGCTCGAATCCGCTGATGCGCATGCTGTTCATCGGAATTTGCGATCGCCACCGTCAATACTTCGGACAACGAAGCCACGGTCACTCTTGCTAAGGCCCGAGCTCGGCACTGTTTCCGAATCGTAGAAACACCTGGTCACACCGCCAATATTAGCGGCTGTCGAACAGTGACGTTTTAACGTTCTTAATAACCGTAAACATGTCTTTCTCGTTTCTATAGACGTTTTTGCCGCGGCTATTGGTCACACGTAGCGGCCCGCTCCATGAACAAACCGTTGTCACTGGCCGAACGCCACGATAATCATTGAGCGCTGTTCCATGTCTCTCTTTCAAAGCTCCAGCGCTTCCAAGTATGTTGAAAAATCCGAATGAAAGATTGCACAAATTATAACTAAACGATAGCGTTTTTTTTTAATGGCCGACAGTGGTCTGTGTTAGGCGCGTCCCGTGCCGCAGAAAGCACGAGCGCTGTTTATCGCCAAGGCAGTCTTGCCAGAAACACCAGCAGTGCGACACGGCGCTTGCATAATTCGGAAACGGCACCAAACTTTGCCCTCGGGAATCGTGGATGCGGCGCTGACGCTGCTGTGAATTCTGAATAACGGCACGCACGTCGGTACGGACGAGCAGGACAGCGGGAAAGGAGGGACGCGCATGCTCACTGCTACACCCGACAGCAGGCATTATGTCCCCAGGCGGCACGTACGTGACATTTGCCACGCACTCTCATGGTCTCCAAACTTATGAGCGCGACTGTATGTATCGGGACCTATTCCATGTCCTTCCAAGCTGTTTCAACGATCGAAGCACGTCAGCCACTGATAGGAACGCAACTGCAGCCATTTTTTTCCGCTGCTTTTAATTTTGGCATGGTAAATAAAAGTGCTACCCCAGAGCTGTTGCACATCGCTTGCAAGTGGACTTCATCGACATGGAGTGCTACGCCGGAGTATTGTAACAAAGTGAGAAAATTTTGCCGACCCAAACCTAACAGCACACCCTGTGGGACGAAGCTATGAAGCTCTCAATTCTATGGTAACAGTGTATCAGAACCCTGTCTGACATTTCCTTAATTATGCCCTTGCGAAGTGTCGATATATTCGGAAGGGCGATTGCAATATTGGGGGTATTTCTTACCTCCTTTTACACCTCGACTCAAAGCATCTATAACAAAAAGGAACAAGCAGCTTTGCTGTATTGGGGTTACTTTTGAACGAGTCCTCTTTTTCGTTGTTGAATTATTTCGAGCGGAAATAATTCAACAACGAAGACGCACTTGCCACGAGGTTGCCGCGCACAGTACACGCTGTGACTCCTAACTTCGTGAGATGTTCTGTAGAGTAAATCTCAGCAAGTGACCCAAACGACCCTGAAAGTAATTTATTGGCTTGAGTAGCGCGCTGTTATCCAGTGAGGAGTTATACATATAAACATTACAAAGTAGTTCAGCATCCTCATGTTGAAACTAAAGGGAGGAAACGTGTCACAACTCGTTCCTTTATGGGCTATGCTGGGGTCATTTTTTAATGCTAATATCATGCTTGGCATTGTCAGACCATGTTTCCTTTCAGCTATCTATCTAGCAGAAAATATGGCCCGATCCAGAAGGTTGTGCAGTCTAAGGTATGGGCCCAACCTCGCTCACAATGCTCTTCAACGAAAATAAAACGTCCTTTAATATTTTCTTGGCGCTAGATGGAATCAATCCAGTGCCACAGGGTTTCCTCAAGCAGGGCAGCGCGACGTTTTAGAACGTTGCGCCACGAATGACCGCGATCATAGAGGAAGCAAAAAACAGGAGGGAGCATACCACAACGCGATTGGAGCCGATGTAGTGGCCCAACACGTGGTGAAAACGTCTGAACACTGAGTATACGTCAGAGCGCGCGGTAGGTTTCAGTACTTCCAGTTGATTAGTTTTTTTTTCAATACGCATTCGAAACCATTTGAAACTCTTAATCAAAAACATGGCTACCACCACTGCACTTTCGCTAAGTGCTGCGCTCAAGTTTCTTGATTGTGGCATGGAATCGCGGTGTTGCGCTATGCGTGTCGAGTCGGCGAGCCGCATCAGAGAGAAAGCCTTTCAAGCGAGTCGGAAGTTGAAGGCAAATGTTGCACGCCTCTCCGAAAGCTGCATGGCGTTGCTACACTGCAGGTTGCTTTTGCGGTAAATGTTCGCTGCGGCTCGTGTTGCAGTAAATTGCATAGTATTGCCTATTGTCAGTTCAGAAGCTAAGCACTCATATCTTTCACTTACAACGAGAGGCTAGAACCTGTTTTGCAAGCTGGTCAGTACTGTTTTGAGGGGTAAAGCAAAGTTTAATTAATCAGTTGGAATTCGTGGATACATGTTATAAGTTTTACCCGCCGTGGTTTCTTAGCAGCTTTGGTGTTGCGCTGCTAAGCACGAAATCGCGAGATCGAATCCCGGCCACGGCCGCTGCATTTCGATGGGGGCGAAATGCGAAACCACCCGTGTACTTTGATTTAGGTGCAGGTTAAAGAACTCCAGGTGGCACAAATTATTCCGGATTCCTCCACTCCGGCGTGCCTCATAACTAGATCGTGGTTTTGGCCCGTAAGACCCCATAATTTTACAGCGAAGATGTGAAAGGCCAGTTTCCCCAGGATGGGGGAAACTGGCCTTTGGGTGTGTAGACACAAAACGTGGCCGATCCCGAAGATAGTGCAATGCCGGGCCGACTTGCGGCGGAGGTGCAGTTCGCCATTAAGAGGACCATATACGCAGCATCGTTGGTCATCCGTGATCACAGACTAGAAGGACACTGAATTTGTTTATAAGTTTAGTAATAAGATCGTCTGCATACGATGACCTACCGCTTGTTCGTTTGCGCAGTACGCAGTGTTCGAAGCAGGGCCAGTGCTTGGGAACATAGCGGAGACCACATGACCCGGCATAACAGGGCAAAGTACATACGGGCAAGGCCTCGATCAAAACTAACGAATACATATCGCTTATTATTGCTCACAACGGTCTGTTTACTGCGGCCGAAGTATACCTGTAGCCTAAATGCGCTGACGTATTGTGAATTTCTCACAACTCGCCCAAAGTGCGGAACACATGCCTTGCAGGAAACGACCGAAGCGGAACAAGCATTCAGAGGAAAATTTGACCAGAGATACAGGCAGAGTAGCTGAGCAGCCATGGAGGCACTTTTACCGCGAAGCTGTTAAGGGCTACTTTCCCCACTATCGTCTCCGCGTGTAGAAAAAAAATGCGAAGATAGTGCAATGCAGGGCCGACCCGCCGCGAAACTAAAACAGACGTTAAACAATCCCCATACGTGAACCGATACCAAAGATAGTGCAATGCCGGGCCGACTGGCGGCTGAAATGAAGCAGGCGTTAAGCACTCCCCATACGTGGGCCGATCCTGAAGATAGTGCAATGCCGTCCCGACCCGCGGCGGAGGTGCACTGCACCATGAAGGGGCCCACATACACAGCTTCGCTGGTCATCCTTCTTCACAGAGTGGAAAGGCCCTGAGGTTTTTCTCCTTCCTCCATTCATGGAGGCCTCCATGTGAGCAGCTATAGAAGCTACCAGCCGAGCGCGCACCGAATAAAAAGTACCGGTAACTAAACGTCTCGACAAATCTGGATTTTGCTCCGTGATCTCGAGGCAAGAGGTCACGTGTTGGGCCACCACTGTGGCTTCACTGATCGTTCTCTTGCCGAGGCTGGCTGCGTGACGTAATGCTCCCTCCTATCCTTGCTCCATGGCCGCCAGAAGGGAGGGATTAATTCTGTGTTCGCCCGGCACCGGCGCGCCACGCATCTCGGAAGCCATGCCCGGATTTCGTGGGTGCGCCGTTAGACGGCGCAGCGTGCCCAGAGGGAAGCGGGAGAGGAGCCCAGCTGTAGTACACGGCTCGTTTTCAAAGGCAAGGCACCGGTGCAATCTCAGAGGCCACGCAAACAACTTCCCGCGAACTTCGTGGGAGCGCCACTGGATGGCGCAGCGTGTCGAGAGGGACGCACAGTACAGCAACCCAGTTGCAGTACACTGCTCATGCATGACGCAAAACAACTTGAGGTAACTTCTTTCAGCTAGCACCGTAGCTACACCCTTCATAAAGGGCGCCTTTGCAGCGTGTGCATATTCTTAGCATTAAAAAAAATTGTTCGGCACCGATCTCCAATAAAAAATATGAACTGCGCAAGCAAGGTGGATCCCGTGCTCACAATACTGTTAGTGCTTAGGAGCAGTTCGTAAGAATAGATACCTACAAACCACGGGTATATTGACACGTGAAATCGTTTATCTTTTACGGGTGAGCGCTTTCAACGCCTAAGAAATGTTATCGCTCAGCACAGGACGCGTCTACACGTATCGGAAGTTTCTAGAATGTTATCGATGCTTCTATCCGCTGTCTGTTGTCGCCGAACCTTGTGTAATCTGATTGCATGTATGCGCGACGCGAATGGTGTAGAAATTTGTGGAAGGCGCGCGGGTCCCAGCGGTCACTCTGGAACATTCAACGACTGATCTATAAAAGCCGACGCGCTTGACCTGCTGATAAGATTTCGACGATCGCCTACTGTGTTCGCCGCTGTCGCCATTCTTTCAGCGTAGCCTGTTTTTGTGGGCACAGGTTCGCCCAATAAAAGTTAGTTTCGGCTTTCACAGTATTGCTACTGTGTTCTCTACGGTCTCTACCACGTGACAATATCATCAAATATGGTTGCCCAGCGACAGAGAGAAAAGTTTTGTGAATCCGACCTCCGAGTTCAACGTTTGGCGCTTCACCCGATGCACCATCTTGTATGCGCGCTGCAAAATTTTTGAGGGGCAGAGAAACGTCTTGAACAGTAGTGCCTCCTGTATTATCATCATTGTCAGCTACATTAATAGCATTGCGAACATTTCCCAACGGGTAGTTACCAGATAAAGCACCCCAGTATCGCGGTATGCCAACCATGTTAGATTTGTTCATTATTCCAGAGAGCACCAGGATGCAGTCCTCTCGTTGCTTCTGAAGAACCACATTTATAAAGAAATTAAGATGTGCGACAAATACGTTTTTCCTGCCAAAAAGATTATTTGGGCTACAATGGGTTTCACAGACATGCAGAGGTGGACGCTGAGTTTCAGAATCCACTGAGCGACAATAACCTCAGTGAGGAAATGCGATTTATTGCGAATGATCGAATAAAGTTAGGTGCGACTGGCAGCTTCTTTTGAAAACTGCGCAACGTTTACGGTCAAATCTCACTTTACATATATGCTTGAGAAATGTAAGATAGTCTTATAAGAATATCAAATATTTCTGAAAAGCTTAGATGTAGCTACAATGGCAGAAAAATGATACAGCTAGAACTTCGTGTAGTCATGTGCGTTTAAAAAAAAAAAGAAAGGTTGACTCGCGTTCCCGGCCCTGCGAAAGTGGATGTCCAGCGAAGCTGTTGCAAAATCACTCTAACTGCTGAGGTAGGTATCCAATGCTTTATTGATGGTTCTTTATTGAAACGTATGCTGTTGTGTGTGTTGTATGGGTCATTTCGGCGAATGTATGTACTGTTCGCTTAACTTTGCTGAGCGCTTGTAGCCTATGCCTTAAGGGGGTATAAGCCTTTACATTTTTGCTTGCTTAGGGAGGGTATTAGTCATTGCTAATGATAACAATTTCTGCTCACGGACGACCACGAAAAATGCCGACCGCCTAGAGGATAACAGCTTCGCTGTAACATGCATGCGCTTGTTCCCCCTACGGCGCATACTAGAAGCGTACTCCGTCTGACAGCCCGACTTCCCACCTACCAAAAAACAAACAAACAAACAAACAAACAAATGCAGAAGAAAAAAGAAAATGCGCGTCTACGGCTGTCTTTCCAGAATGTCGCCCTTATTGCGCATTCCCTTGACATCAGGACGACGTGAGAGGTTGTGCTGCACTGAAAATCGAATTCACGGTATAAAATCTATGCGACGCATAATGTCGAAAATACAAAAGAACACTGCTATTGTTTGCCGAAGCCGGAACTCTGCGAATCCACCACGGTATCTTGTCGGCACAGAGTTCGCAGCTAGACCATGCATCTAGATATCCGAGAAATAGATTAAGTACACAAATATTGCATCGCTCAATTCTGGAATACTACAAACAAGAAGCCGTGAAGAAAGGAGAAAAAGAAAAAGTTGGCGCCTCAGCTGTTGCTCGCTTTTGACAAGACCGATGTTGCAAAGCCCGCTGTTCTTTTTTACAGCTAAACTATATATGGCTAGCCGATTTGTCCGTCCGTCTGTCGCCTGTACGCCGAAAACTCTTCTAGCGCAACCCCATGCACCTACGCGAAAAAAAGAGGGCAAAGGCGCGCGATTGGCTGCGCCAGCAGTCGAACGCGCGCGCAGCAGCTTCTCTCCGGCTCGGAAACGGGTAGGCCACGCGTCATACGTACTCCTGAGGAGAAGGCAGCTTTCAATCAGCAACGGCGCGGGCAGACCCGGGAACGAGCTCGTCTACGCCGTGCTTATGCTGCAGCCGGGGCACAAGAACAGGTTCATGCAGCCGAACGCAAGCAGCAACCGCGTACCGAGGATCCAGCAGCCTACCAAGCTGTCGTTTAATGAACCTTCGCGATTAACGTAGTGACAAACACCGGGGCGGCACATTTCAGCTTCGCTGGTTAACCATCTGTGCGGAGTGCTTGGGCAGTGTTTTTTTTTTCACTTTCTTTTTCGGGGGCAAATTGAAGACCATCTCTGCAGAGCTGAGCAGGACAATCGTCTCACAGTAAACTGGCTGATGTTACCAATAGGGTGGACACAATGTTGCCAAATCACCGGAACAAGAAACGGTTCTGTGACAGCTCTACCCTGACGAGAAGCAATTCCAAACTCTGGTCCAGAGAACAGTGTCCTCCTTTAGCAATACTCGTGTCGCTTCTCAGGGCTCCCTTGAGTTCTTGTGGCGCCATTATTACTTTTTCCCAAGTGCGTACACCGATATGGAGAAAGAGGCTCGGACTTACTTGGCCGCACGCGGGCCGGCGCTTTGCTTCGGCCTGCGCAACACGACCTGAAACAACCGCCGCCAAGACTTATCTCCTTCTTTGTCGCTTCAGAAACCAACGTTCAGGTGGCTAATACTGATGTCGGTCTTTTCGTTTTCTTTGGTAACGCTCGCGAGTCACTGCACCGAGAAACAAGCGATCCTGGGTACAGGTCGCTGCAGAACCGAGGGCGGGCGCAGGCCTCTTCTCGCTATCGAACCCTCTTTTCTGCTTTACTTTCTTTTTTCTTTTTTTTTCAGAGCATCGGCGACCGCAGCCAGCCGAGATGGCGTCGTCTCCGATGCCTGTCTGTTCCTTCATCAAGCGCAGGGACGGACAGAATCTTCTGGGGTGTAAACGGGAAAGCGCTATCAGGCGTGCTGCCACGCCTACTCGAAGACGTACGTAAGGACGAGAACGTCGTCGTCGGCAGTGATGGGTCCGCGGAAAATCGAACCGCGGCTCCAGCCGCGGCGTCCGCGCAAAGACAAGGACCACGGCCTCCTCTGCGTTTAGGCTTTGTCAGCCCACGAAATGCAGTGAAAAAATAAAAAAGGGCGCGGGAGGGAAAGAGAAGCGAAACGAGATGTTCAGCAATGCGCGGTAAGAAGGTGGGAGACGGTGTTGCCTTCAGTGCGACACGCAAATCGTTCCTGAACAGTGCGAGTGTGAAACTACTTTAATAGAGTAAGCAAATAACTTATAGCACACAAGAGATGAATCACCGAGAAAAGCTCGCAGGGACAGCGGTTTGATTCCTCTTTCGAATGAGAAGCTGTAAGTGAAGGTGTAAAAAGAATACATTTGAAATAGCTTACGACTCCCTTTACACGGCAGAAATAAAAGTAAAGAAATTCGTCACCACCCCGGGGCCTTCCGTTCTGTCCTTATCTTCACGCAAAGCTGGCTTTGGCTGTGACGTCACGTTCCCGACGCTGGACCTGCTGCGGCTCTATACCTGCGAAATCTCAGTGAACAGCTGCGGCGTCGGACGGACGCCGTGGCTCATTCCCAAAATTGGATTAAGGTGAAAATTTACTTTAGTATAACTTAGACAAGTCTTAATGCTTTCGCATTCAAATCACGTAAGGATACTTAACTTAATGTCATTTTTTTATCCTGGCGCTCTTTGGAGGTGCGCGGGAGTGAACGGGGTGCGTGACCTATGTGGCTAATGCACCGGTCGACACAAATCATTTAACTGGACTTAAAGGCAATATTGCTAAAGTTAGACACGACAACAGTATCGCTGT
Source organism: Dermacentor variabilis (assembly GCF_050947875.1). Lineage (NCBI taxonomy): Eukaryota > Metazoa > Arthropoda > Arachnida > Ixodida > Ixodidae > Dermacentor > Dermacentor variabilis. The sequence goes on from NC_134568.1 coordinate 204,889,853, forward strand.
CAGATGCCGGTAACATTATTCTTAACATCCACGATGTTGCTAGCCATCCGCTGTTACAGAAAAAGAAAACTGCGCGATGATTCGCGACATCGCACCAGAGGAGTCGCAACCGGGACTCTCGATGCTCTGCTGAGGCGTTCTACCATTGGCATGAAGCTCACCTCCCTTCTTCACTCACTATTCGCCGACAGTTTTTTGCAGAGCCTGACCTGAATGCAGAACACATCATTAAGCGTGCTTTACAGGCAGCCCCATCCTTGTGACGCGCTGTCGCTAGCATGCGCCCGTCCCACACAGCACACGGATCCGACTGCAAAACGCAGATATCGCATCTGTAGCCTAATTGAATGTCTGCGAAGCGCTGCTTGAACCGCCGTTTCGGCCACGTACACATGTTTTGCTGGCAGGTTTCCTGATGACGTATTCTGTTTGCGCTGGCGTTTTGCATGTTCCTATGTAGCTCCTCTCTGTTCATTCTCACCCGCCTGTTACCGTCTGGATTCGGTTTGCGGGGCCGTCTCTCGGCAGTGGCACTTTCCCTCATGAGCTGCTCGGTGTTAAGGTACTGCTCCATAGGCTGCATCTCGCTGCCTGCCTAACGCGCAAGGAAACCTTCGGTGTTCAGTCATAAGTAATCGCTGCAGACGTCTGATTTTGGTGGCTGTCGCGTCTCTCTTTGTCCTTACGACTTCACTGCGACGGCTCCTATGATCGTATTTTTTTTTTGCAATATTGTACAATAGCAGTAACGATGAGTGAAGGCAGTGCCATATGTGCGCTGTGTGCGAGGCCGTTACCGAAATGAAGAAGAAATCGGTTGGACATAAGTAACAAAAATTTCGTCGTCTAGGACAGGGGCTGCGATATGCCTATTTCAGTACCTTCAGAGCGCATAGGGTTTCAGAGAAAGGAACGCTTTCCTTATTAAACGATCGTTGTGTCGCTTCACGGGGCTCCGAGGTACGAGTTCTTTAGGCGCCCTTTTTCATTTTTATGGAATCCGAGCAACAGTACACAGATGCAGGCTCACACTTGCATAGCCGAAGGAAGGATACCACTTAAAGAGAATGGTGCCAACAGGAAATGTGATAATTGCAAGAAACAGTTTTAGTAAAGTGTCTTTCAGTTTACCGACAGAGTATATCTCTCCGAAATTTTCCACTCGCGCTCGGTCGGTTCTTGTACATTACTGGCCATGCGTAAGGCATAGCAGTCAGCTCTTGGGCTGTTGTATTCGTGTGATTAACATCACAGGCTACCAACACAAGGTTGAATCTCACTATGGGATAGCTTTCGGAGGCACTTTTTTTTGTGGAGGCCCACGCGGTAGTCCTGTAGGCTCACAAAGCCATCTAATATTACCAGCTATATTTGTAATGCGGGCAGTGTATCGTTTGTCTTTTGATTCCATCGGCCTCCCATAAGGGTGACCCCGAAAAAATACAACAGGAAAACATGCGCTTCAGATGAGCGCGCGTCAGTCAGGCAATAAGTGCTCTAGACAAGTATAGACGGCGCAGTTTTGCTGCAATCCTGCTCCTATCGGGGCTTATCTAATGCTGTTTCAGCGACTGTTCATGCAAATGTGAACTTCTGCGTGACAATTGATTACCTGTGGAGGCTGGTAATTGAGGTTATTATAGCGAGGCCCATGTCGGTGCGCCTTCTTTGGCCAAGCATACTCTTGCATGAGCTTGAAATCCTTTAAGTTGCCAGTTAAGACATCCGTGCGACACCGCCAAAAATGTTGCTCGGACCACGCACGAACACCTCGAATAAGTACATTCGAGAAAGGTACAGATTCAAGCGTTAAACCTAGATGAGGCAGATATTTCTACATCATTTCGGGAAACGGCGAAAAAGAAAGAAAAAAAGGGAGAGAATTTTAGATATTGCAGCTGTCCGAGGCGAGGGATGCGTTTAAAATGTAGACCATAGATTTGGTATTCGTTGCACGCAACTTTCTGCGTCGCAATGCTGGTACTGGCTACGCAAATTCTTAGAAATCCAAGGAAACATTAAGCGCAAAAGTAGTCATGACACGGAGTGCGCAGATAGTAAGAATCGAAGGATTTGGGCTGCTGAAAACCGCCAATTGCAAAGCCTGGTTCTTCCAGATCCCAAATTACATCCCAGACAAATCCAAACTAAAGAAAGGGGCTGAATGATGGAATAGCACACTGTGGTGTAAAAGTTATAAACAGGGATAAGGTGCATACGTTTAAATGCCTACACCCGACAGGGATTAATTTGGCACGTGGCAACTTAGAATGTTTAAAAGCGGTATCGTAAGTATGAAATTCTCACATCAACCAAGGCACAAAACACATTGTGCCACCAGCTAACCTTAATCCAGGCACCCCCCCCCCCCCACCCTTAACCTCACCTATTCCTCCCATTCCATTTTTTTCTGCCTACTACTCAATTTAATATCCTCCTTCATATTTTTACGTTTATATGAACTGTACAACCGCTTCTCCCATGTACACCTGCCCCCGCCCGCTTCTACTCATGACACCCTACTATTTGACATTCCGATTTCGGTCGCCCCCCCCCCCCCTCTTTTTCTGTCTGTTTTTTATTATACATGTTTTTCAAACACCCTCACCAACACATTCGAAAGTCCCAGACGCCAGGATACCTTTTTCGGCACCTCAGCCACACAAGGTATCGCCACTTCTCTATACCGCCGTAACGACGCCTACGTTGAGCTGCTAGGTCTAACGTCACTTGAAAGACCATGCCACTGCCTTCCAGTTACCCCATGCATTGCACCTCAGACTCCTTGTCGCCATCTTAACTAATTCAATATTACCAGACGCACTGCTGCTACGCTACTAAAGTCATTCTTTCAACTGATGTCTTTTTGGGTCAATTTTGTTACTCGCCCGCTGACCGCCTGACCGGCTCTTCTAAAGTCACAAAAACGCTCCGCCAACGACACCCATTAATGCTCTCTAACCTCTCGCTTCCCCAGCACCCTCCCGTGCCCTTCTTTTTGTTTTCTTGTTCTTATTTTCCCTCTTCGTGCATTTTTTCTCTCCTTCTCTTTCTTTTCTCCCCGCCATCCCACTCTCCCACTCTTGCCCCCTCGTCTTAGGAACCACGATTACAGACGTCAGGCGACAGCGCTCGTTCTTTTTGAAGTTTCTCCCTTTACAGCCAGCCGCCACCGACAACAACCGCAACTGACGTCACTGTGCTAACCCTTTAAAACTAACATGCCCAGGATGACGAGGCCGCCTTTGACGAAGATAGGTCCTCCTATCGAAACGTTGGGCAGCCTTTCTGAGGTACCTTATCCCTGTTTATAATATTTATCCCAGACAAATGTAACTTGCTCAGAGAAACACAGCGCCGGAAAGTGTGCTGATGCTCGGCTCATGAATGTGGCTGAACATTTCGAGCCGCCACCTGCAACAAATGGCCGCGCGTGAGCCTACGCATCTGAGCACTCGCTAAGGCAGCGTGGGACCCGAAGTGACGTGGAGGGCAGGTAATAATGTATGTTTAATTGTTTATATATGATGCCAGTTATGTTTACGTATGTTTATCTCAATTATCTGATATGACGATCCCTCTCAAGTGTTAATTGTAGCGTGTACTATAAGGGTTTTACCTCTTATACTTGAGAGCTGGGGCATGGGAGCTAAAACCAATTTTTATCACTGATTGCCTGAATGACAGCATAAAACATATCTGTAGGGCGTGAACTTTAGAGTATTAGCCCAACGTTCACGTGATTGCAGTTCGTATTTCAATTTTTCTGATAGCGGGGTTATCACCGTTGTGGCACCTATTGCCATGAAGCCCAGAGAGAGAAAACAAGTCATCTTACGAGGCGCGATAACGTACGTAATGCTTGAAGTCTGCCAAATTAGAGCTCGACGACTTACAGAACTTCCTTCATCTCTTCAGAGAAAAACAAAAGTTAAAGAACATATAAATAAGAATGATACTGACGTCGCGCTCCGGCGATGTCCCTTCATATGCCGACTGCTTTTTACGACTCTTCACCATAGCAGTGTCGCTTCAGGCGTGCGGGTGATCTATTACAATAAGATATCAGCAGTGTGAACAAGAAACAAGGAATCTTTTGAACCAACTACGAGTATGGTTAACCACTCGCGCGATTACACCGTGAGTACCAGAAAGCAAAATAAATCTGATTGCCACAGCCAGAAAGGCATCGTACTTCTTTCTGTGCAAGTTCAGATGGCTGCTAACGGTATAAAAACACATAAAAGTACAAGAACGATCGGTGTGTAATGGGTTACTATGGTCCACCACAAAGGAAGTCTATATTTTCATCAAACTAAAGTATTAGAAGAACAAGCGCAGAAGTTTGGGGTATCGGACGACTGCCGCAACAATATATAGTTTGCGTGTGCCTCATATATCGCTGTAAACATGACCTTCGTGTTGTTACGGTTTAGCGTAAAAAGAGTCGCGTGAGATGTCGGCATGAAGAATAGCGGTCATGAAGGCAATCTTAGTTTCCGCAAACTTGAAGACCCTCGCCACGAGGAAAAGAAAAGTATAAGAACCGAACTGCCCGAATTGCTAAAGCTTGGGGCATACTTGAAGAACATCAGTGCTTGCGGGGAAGATCCTCGTCAGATGAAGACTGCGGGCATTTAATCGGCCGCTGCTCGCAAGGAATGTCTGACGTAAGTCATTTCGTGTCGGCTAGTTGGTTGAACATCTTGAATTAGCAAACAGCGCGAAAGACGAGGGCGCAGAAGAGGAACGCACTAACCATACGGCATTGGTGCTACGTGTTGTTGTTGTGTGCCTCTTCTGCGTGCTTTTCCTTCGCGCTGCTCCCTAATTCAAGATAACGAACAAGCACCTCACGCTTCACCGCGTCTCCTCTTCCTTTGTCTAATTCTGAGAAGCACACGTCGTCTACGGAAAGCCTGCTTCCTCTTTTGGTTTCCCTTCACCGACGCGGCTATCAGCACTCGCGGCGAGCTGCTGGCCCCTTGGCTTTCTTTTCAGTCTTCTAAACAGTCCAAATAGCTCGCTGTGTTTCAGCTCAGCGTCTTCCAGCTCCTCACCGATTGAGATCGCATGGCTGCTGCTTTGGAGGCATGCCGACAAAACCTTCAGCGCTCAGATCCTATCGATACACATCGCACGACGTACCCAACGTCCGGGGGAACGGTCGCTCAAGTTCTTCCGCGCTTGGAAAAACCACTGTTTCAAAACCTTCAGACGAAACCTGTTTCGTTGGCACAGTTGAAAAACAGCGTCCGAACACATTGTCTGCTTCCTCGCACTTCCTTGAAGAGGAAATGTTGTCACAGACTTTCTGTGTATTCGCGCCACACTAAAAACCAAATTACTGACAGCTCGCGTCGACGGTATTCTTCCGTATATCTTATTCATCATATACGCTCTAGCGGCACAGTCTATAAGTTCGTCTATGATGTGCTTCCCTCTCATGCAACCACTGGCTTCTGTTGTCTCCTATGCCCCACTCGTCATCGTGGTTGTTCGCCCCATAAGAGGCAGCGCATACCTACTGCAATGGCTGGCTGAGTACACTGCGCGCAGGGCATCTTCGTGTGTGAGTATGTTGCTTAGAGGGGACTTGTCTTGATCTATGTAGGTATTAAACCGTGTGTCCTTCATGACTATTCGGTAGAGTCATACTTATAAGGGACAAACTGTGTGCCAAGAGAAATATTATATTGAAAGGTGTACTTGTTTATCTTTTGCGCGTGACCGCTTTTCACGGTCTAACAAATGTTATCGCTCAGCCCGGGACGCGCCCGCCATGTATCGGAAGTTTTTCGAATGTTATGTATGGTTCTATCTGCTGTATGTTGTCACCGAAGCTTGTGTAATCTGATTGCATGTGGGACGCGAATTGTACAGAACTTTCTGGAAGACACGCGGGCACCAGTATCATATGTCTGGAACCTTCTGTGAATCATGTATAAAAGCCGACGCGCTTGACCGGCAGATAATATTTTCGACGATCGCCGACTGTTTTCGCCGGTCTCGTTGTTCTTTGAGTGTAGCCTGTTTTTGAGGGCACATGTTCGCCCAATAAAACGCTAGTTTCGTCTTTAACAGTTTTGCTGCTTTCTTCACCGTAGCTACTACGTGACAATATCAAAGTTGCAGTTGCTTCGGAAGCACCGTAGAAGACTATAAAACGGTGTGCTAAGTGTGGTTCGTCTCGATGTTTACTGGGAGTCAAAACGTTCGCCGTTTGCGAACTACGGGGTGCGCCATAATAAAGCTTTGTAGGTAAAAATTTTGCGTCGGTAGGAACATGCTGGAGAAATTCGGTAACTGATTAAGCTGCCATTGTGGCTGTCAAAGCAATTCTGAAACCCGCGTCGAAGCCTTTAATATGTTGAAGAGAGTTTGCTGTTGAACAAGTTGGTACATGGTCTTCAGAACTTTGTGCCGCGTCCGTTCTAAATATTTCTATGACGCCTGCCACGAACAGCGAAACAAATTCTTGAATTGTCACTGTCAGCAAACGGCTGAAACTCTCCACGTAAGGCCTTGTACATGTTATACAGGATATCCTGCTACACTTATAGCCAAGCGTTGAAGGCAAATAGTGAAGAACAAATTTGAAAGCGTTGACTGGAAGCGGTCGTGCGTTGAACGCCGCCGGCGCCGGCAAAGCAGCTGTGGGTCCGTTCGCGCGTGGAGGCGATGAGACGATGAGTAGGGTGTGCGCGGATTGAGAAAAAGTTCCATAGTATCCGAAAACACCCCGTTCCAAAAAAACACTGGCCAGGTCGCCACAGCATCTGTCTCGGAGGACACTGCTTCGCTGCAATTTGGGTTGTGATCCTGCGAGTCTGTAGAAGTGTGGCGCTTTTTCTTCTTTGTCTTCTTTTTTTGCCTTCTTACTAGCGTTTCTTGTCTAGTCTATCTCCCCCAGCGCAGAGTAGCCAACCGGGAACGATGTTTGCCAACAAGCTCTCTGCCTTTCCGCCTCACGCTGCTTCTCCTCTCATATTTCAACGAAGACGCGACCTGGACGATAGCATTGTGTGAAGCTGTGAAAGCAGGGAGCGGCATGCTGAAAGCAGGCAGAAATGTGTGGCGTGCAAAATCAGTGATGACGATGAGTCACAATAAACAGGAGTATATTTTTACTGAGAAGAAGGCCCGAGCTGACGGTCATTAATTCCTGGGTGGATAAATCTCCCGGTCTCCTCGCGCCGGCCGCTCGTGATCTGGGCCACGAGTCCGCTTCACTTCCTAGGCAATGTCCTGCCCCTAGTCAGTAGCGGGTCTTCCCATCTTCCTCGACGTGGATGCTGCTACGCATGAAAGGAGGGAGCAGCATGCTGGCTGTAAAGTCTCTGAGAGCGTTTCAATATCACGGGTGAGCGAGCGCCTTGCGTTTGATGAAGATAAAACACGGGTGGCTTTTCATTTCCACATAGCATCTCGAACGGAGTGAAGCATTTTGTTGGAAGCGAGTATGATTAGAGCTCGTAAACTAGAATATATACTTTGACCAATGAACGCGTCAAACACTTCGCCAGGCTAAATCTACCTGTTGCTACAGCCCACCTTTACCAGCATCTTCACTCGAGAATCGCAAAGAGACAAACTAGCATTAGCAGCCGCCACTAAGGATATTCTGTGAAGTTATTTTCGCTGAGAGGTTTTATGTTTCACAATTTGTGGATGCCTGCAGCGCTATTCAGGATCAGATCTTGTATTTCTATCTAACATTTACGGCAACACAGCAGCCAGATGGCTAGCTAGGTTTCCACACAAGGACGATAAGGTCGGAGTCTCGGCACATTACTTGCATGATAGTTCAAAATATGAACATACGCAAGGAGAAGCCGTCATGTTTCAACGGCGTTCTCTTGAGATGTTCGTTTAAGGGTGCACAAGGAAACATTGTGCCGTCAACACCAGCATTAGATCCTCCGCAAATAATAACCAAAAGGGAAGGTATATTTGCTTTTCACTGTTGATATGAGCATGAAACCTCGACATACCTGTCGACATAATTCGAACCGAAGGGTCATTTTTGAGGCGAACTTTCATATGTGCTCTACCATGACCTCCAAAAAAAAAAAAGATTACACACGCTGGCATGTTTTGCTCCGGCTGTCCCATTCGCAAGGAGAGAGCGGAAAAGTTAAGTGGTGGGCGTGGCCGGCTCCTTCTACGCACCGCGGTGCTCGCAGTTGAGGGCTTTTCATGCGTCGGCGAAGCTTTACTGGTCTTCAGAATTTCTTGGTTCCCCGGCTCTCTGTCTGGTGGCCATGGACGCGGAGCCTTCTATAGGCCCGCCTGGCCAGGAGTCATCACGGCCGTCTTTGCGAGGAAGAGTTGAAGCTTTCTCACAGACACCGAGGACACCGATCTGTACACCTTGTCGGGTGAAGATTCATCGGATGACACTTTCATTTCTGTCCGCAGAAAGAGGGCGAAAAGGGGGAATGTCGACGTGAATGCATCAATGCAAGCGAGCAGGGCGACTCTGGAGTCAAGGCCTGAACGCTAGCCTCAGGCCATCATCTTCGTGCCCGAGGAATCCTCAAGCAAGCTCCGATTGTTCAACAGGCAAGCACAATCTGTTTTCTTGAAAGAGCGTGGAATGAAATTAAGGAAATCAGAATAAATACTAGAAGAAATGTCTTCGATGTTTCCAACGGGAGTCATCATCATCAGCCTGGTTACACCCACTGCAGGGCAAAGGCCCCTCCCACACTTCTCCAACTACTCCGGTCATGTACTAATTGTGGCCATGTTGTCCCTGCAAACTTCTTAATGTCATCCGCCCACCTCACTTTCTGCCGCCCCCTGCCACGCTTCCCTTCCCTTGGAATCCAGTCCGTAACGCTTAATGACCATTGGTTATCTTCCCTCCTCATTACATGTCCTGCCCATGCCCCCCCCCCATTTCTTTTTCTTGATTTCAACTAAGATGTCATTAACCCGCGTTTGTTCCCTCACCCAATCTGCTCTTTTCTTATCCCTTAACGCTACACCCATCATTCTTCTTTCCATAGCTCGTTGCGTCGTCCTCAATTTAAGCAGAACCCTTTTCGTAAGCCTCCAGGTTTCTGCCCCATAGGTGGGTACTGGTAAAACACAGCTGTTATATACTTTTCTCTTGAGGGATAGTGGCGACCTGCTGTTCATGATTTAAGAATGCCTGCCAAACGCACCCCAGCCCATTCTTCTTGTTCTGGTTATTTCAGTCTCATGATCCGGATCCATGGTCCCTACCTGCCCTAAGTAGGTGTATTCCCTTACCACTTCCAGTGCCTTGCTGCCTATCGTAAACTGCTGTTCTCTTCCGAGACTGTTAAACATTACTTTAGTTTTCTGCAGATTAATTTTTAGACCCACCCTTCTGCTTTGCCTCTCCAGGTCAGTGAGCATGCATTGCAATTGGTCTCCTGAGTTACTAAGCAAGGCAATATCATCAGCGAATCGCAAGGTGCTAAGGTATTCTCCATCAACTTTTATCCCCAATTCATCCCACTCCAGGTCTCTGAATACCTCCTGTAAACACGCTGTGAATAGCGGGAGTGGGCTGGAAAAACTGCAACAAATCGCGGATCTAGGAAGCATAAAAGTGCGTCCCAATATCTCGACGGGCGATGAATCCACAGCGGGTGTAATTTATGACATTTATGTTGCTATTCCCAACGTGGACTTGCCTATCCCCGTCAAGCTAGCAAGCGAGGGTGCTGTCATCAAGCATGTGAGCAACATTGCAACTACTACGATGCGTCAAACTGATGTTCAACGGAGATTGCATACCACCTTACGTCAAAGTCGGTCCCTTCCGACATCCTGTTCGGCCATTCGAACAAAAGCCTCTTCAATGCCATCAGTGCTTTAGGCTAGGACATGATAAGGGGGTCTGTCCCAGCTCGTTACCGTGTCCCCGGTGCGTTGAACTTCATGCGGAAGACACTTGCCGGACTACTGTCCTGAAGTGTGGCAACTGTAATGGTTGTAATGCTGCCTCGTCTAAAGACTACCCTCGCATGAAGAAATAGCTCGCAGTTCTCAAGCAAATGGTTCGAGACAATTGGTCGCAGAGGTAGGCTGCTGAAACAGCCCGGCGTCGGCGTCACCTAACGTCCTCAAAAAAGAAAGAAAAGGCAGCGGCACGAAAGACATTGGCCCTTCCATTGTGGCACCCACATTCTCCAGTAAGGCAACAGAAGGGCTGAACATTACAAGAAAGTCAGCTGAAAGGAATCTTTGTCCAGAAAAATGGCCTGACCTTCTGAGCCAGCAACTTCCCAAAGAACCACATATTGTCAAGCCCGCTCGAAAACCTACTCCTGCCGCTGATGGCACGCCCAAAGCGGATCGTAAAGTAGTTTCAATGCTTCGCTATGTCATAGTTGTCATTCGAGCGATTTTTTCGAACCTTGGAACCACGCCTGCTCAATGTGCAATGAAAACACTGGAAGCCTTAAGTCCAGTGCTTGAGTGTCTCGAATAGTCGCATGGCCAACCATCACCCATCACTTCGACAAGTCAAGGAAGTGTCAGTCATCCAGTAGAACGCAAGGGGACTAAATTCATGCCTTTCTGAAGTTCGTCAGTTGATATATACTAATAAGTTCCCAATCATTGTGATACGTCAGCCTAACATATCAAAACCAGTCAGATTATTGGCATACGGAGCAGTTAATTATGTCCACAAAAACTGGTGCATGCAGCAATGTAATCATTTCTATTCGTCGTGAACTCACCTATATTCGCCAGCCGATCCCGCCTCATGATGACAATGAATATGTTTGCCTAACAGTTAAAAAGGGGCAAGCTCAAGTTTTTACACTTGTAGGCGTTTATATATCGCCATTAAGTAATTTTGCTTACAAAAGATTGACAAACAACTTGATGGTGTGTCCTCTATGGGTTATCATCGTAGATTTTAATGCGCGCCATATGGCACGGGGACAAATGCAAGAGAATAAAGACTAGCAGCCTTAGCCTGCAATCACGGTCTTTCATTCCTGAATGACGGCAGCCCCATGTTACTACGAGACATGAATTACGGCAACTCTCTTGTCCTGGCTTTCACCTCCAGGTATTTCACAAGATGTCTTAAACGGTTTTTGGATATCGAAACCCATGGGACTGATCACATTCCCACGTACCTTATTAGCAAAGGGATGCCCAGGTCCTTCCCACGGGACACCATTCGATTAATTGACTGGACTATTTTTAGCTCTGCCATGGAAGATGCTTGCTGAGAGGGTTTGTCCTCGGGATTAGAGCAAAGAATCAAGTGTGCAATGCGAGACGCCACGTGCACGCTCGCGGTTTCACCTAAACACAGGGATTTGGACATAGAGTTGGAGCGACTATGTGCACTCCGTCGCCGTGCGGAGCGACGATACCGGACAACAAAATCCATCCATGACCTTAGGAAAGCCAGACGAATAAAAAAAATCCAGAGTCGCATCAATATATTAGAATCTCAACGTAGGAGAATATTTTGCCAGTGTTTGGATCGCACCGCTGGTACGATCTGTTGGGAACTCGGCGCTGACGCCCGTGGTTGTACCTGGGTCGCAAGCCCCAAGGGTAGCGTTGGCCTGGCGGCCTGGGGTACAACTGGAAGCATCCGAAGGTCCCGGCAAAGCATGAGTCGACTGGTAACAACGAAACAACTTGTTTATTTTAACATCGCAAAGAGTTGGCGGTCAGGTTGACCGAAGTAGAGAGACGGGAGAGCACTTTACTCAACAGAAGAAATCGGAGCCCTCCTTTTGGCGTCCGGGGGCAGCTGTTTTTATACTCTCGCAGTTGAGGGCAAGAAGGAACCCCTCAAAAGACGAGCACGTGAATGTACAATGGGCTAATGGTGACGCACACTGTCGTAGCGCTGCCGTAGCACCATGTCGAGCACGATCTCGTAGCACCCTGTCGTAGCGCTGCCGTAGCACCATGTCGAGCACGATCTCGTAGCACCCTGTCGAAGCGCTGCCGGTCGGGCACAATGACTGTAATGAGAGGATGATCCCTGCTTCCGCATCGCCTGGTTCGGGCACAATGACTGGAATGAGAGGGTGATCCTTTGCGGTCGCATCGCCGCAGTCGCGCCTGGAAACACCTGCCGATGAGCGTTGCGGCGACGACGATCGGGCCAAAATGTCTGCCGCCCCGCCGCAGTCGCGCCGGCAAAACCACGTGTCGCAGGCGAAACGCAACAGACCGCCCCGCCGGGGGAAGGAGATCCCGATGGACAGGGGACTGCATCCGCTGTCCGGAGGGATGTCGCTCGATGATGCTCATAACCGAAGTCGGGCGTCCCTCGACGTTTCTTGAGCGCAGCGCACAGAGAAGGCCTCGTTCTCTCGTTCAGGTTCGCACGGGACACTGCAAAGTGACTTCGGGAGAGTTCACATTTTTGTTCTCGTTCCCGGCAAGCGTTAGAACTACGCTGAAACTCAACCGCTCAGTCAGCAAGCACGGCACAACCCTCACTAAGCCCTGCCAGGCTCTTTCCCCTTTTTATAACGCACCTCAAAGGAATATTGTTGTAAAGCGAGGCTCCAGCGCAGGAGGCGGCCATTTTTGGGAGAGATGGTCTGCAGCCATTGGAGAGGGCAGTGATCCGTCTCAATGATAAACCTCGAGCCGGCTAGATAGCATGACAATTTCTGAACGGCCCACACGAGACACGCACACTCTTTCTCGGTGGCGCTATACGCCTGCTCACGACTGGACAGCTTACGACTAGCATACAGGACGGGGTGTTCTACTTCTCCATTTTCCCGTTGGCACAGTACAACGCCCATGCCTCGCTCACTAGCATCGCACTGAACAACGAACCCTTTTGTATAGTCTGGCGATCGTAGCACAGGCTGGTTTGTTAGGGCACTCTTTAGGGCGCTAAAAGCTCTTTCCTTTGTCTCGTCCCAGACGACTGTTTGAGGCTCTGTTTTTCTTAGAGCATCCGTCAGGGGAGCCGCGATATCAGAGTACCTAGGGATGTACCTCTGATAGTAGCCGGCGACACCCAAGAACGACCGAATATCGGTCTTGGTGCGCGGTTGCGGAAAGTCTCGCACAGCGGCCACTTTTATTTCAGAGGGGCGGCGACGACCCTGACCAATCACGTGACCGAGGTAGACAACCTCGGCCTGTGCTAACTGGCACTTAGGAGCCTTGACTGTCAAGCCCGCTTCGCGCAGGCGGGTTAGCACTGCCCGCAAGTGTGCCATATGCTCAGACCAGGATGCGGAGAATATCGCTACGTCGTCTAGATACGGTAAAGCGAATTCTTGCTGTCCCCGCAACACTTTATCCATGAGACTTGAAAAACAGTATGGCGCGTTCTTCAAACCAAAACTCAACACTTTAGGACGGAATGTTCCCATTGGTGAAATGAACGCCGCATACCTACTAGCCTCTTCTGTAAGTGGAACCTGCCAATAACCCCTGACAAGATCTAGGGTGGAAATAAACTGAGCGCTACTAACTTTCTCAAGGCGCTCCTCGATGTTAGGGATCGGATAAATTTGATCCTTAGTGATGGAATTAAGCCTGCGGTAGTCGACGCAAGGACGAGGTTCCTTGCCCGGTACCTCAACTAAAATCAAAGGGGAGGTATAATCACTCTCACCTGCCTCAATAACACCGAGCTGTAGCATTTTCTTTACCTCAGCCTCCATAATATCGCTCTGGCGGGGTGACACCCGATACGCCTTGGATCGTACTGGCTCTGTGGAGGTAAGTTCTATATCATGAGTAAGTACAGAAGTCCTACCAGGCCTCTCAGAGAACAGACCTTGAAACTCTTGTAATAGCTGGTGTAGTTCGGTTTTCTGCTCGGGCGACAGCGGTGCTTTACTGATAAGGTCACTAATGACTTGACCGGTGTCTTCCCTGTTCGTCACTGAGCCTAGTCCCGGAAGCTCGACCGGAAGCTCTTCAGGAACGTTTACCATCATGCACACCACTGCTTCCCTTTGTCTATAAGGTTTGAGCAGATTACAGTGGTAAACTTGCTGTGCTTTCCGCTTTCCTGGCAGACTTACCACGTAGTTAACGTCCGACAGTTTCTGAACAATTCGTGCTGGGCCCTCCCACTGCACGTCTAGTTTGTTGTTTAGCGATGTGCGCAATATCATGACCTCATCGCCCACCTCAAAACGACGGGCCCTGGCTGTCCGATCATAATAAACCTTGGCCCTCTGCTGGGCCTTTGTCATTGCTTCACCTGACAACTCCTGTGCCCTTCTTAAGCGTTCGAGGAGCTTAAGTACGTACTCCACCACGACTGGGTCGTCGCCCCTACCTTCCCACGATTCTCGAAGCATGCGAAGCGGAGATCGAAGCGAGCGACCGTACACCAGTTCAGCTGGCGAAAACCCCGTAGCCGCATGCGGCGCGGTCCTTAAAGCAAACATCACCCCAGGCAGACACAGCTCCCAGTCAGTTCGATGTTCAAAACACAACGCTCTCAACACGCGCTTCATGACGGAGTGGAGCTTCTCAACGGAATTCGACTGTGGGTGGTACACTGAGCTGTGTAACAGCTTTACCCCACACCTTTCGAGAAAAGTTGTCGTCAAAGCGCTAGTAAACACTGTGCCCTGATCTGATTGGATTTCCGCAGGGAAACCAACTCGCGCAAATATGGATAGTAGTGCATTAACTATCTCAACTGAGCTGAGTTCTTTAAGCGGCACTGCTTCAGGGAACTTTGTCGCTGGGCAGATCACAGTCAAAATGTGTCTGTACCCCGTGGCTGTTACCGGCAGAGGTCCCACAGTATCAATAACGAGCCGTCTAAAAGGCTCCGTAATGATAGGTACCAATTTCAACGGCGCCCTCGATTTGTCCCCTGGTTTGCCCACCCGCTGACAAGTGTCACATGTCCTCACGAAATGGTCTGCGTCCCGAAAACACCCTGGCCAATAGTACTCTTGCAAGAGACGGTCCTTAGTTTTCTTAACTCCTAGGTGTCCGGACCACGAACCCCCGTGTGACAAGCGCAACAGATCCTGACGATAGCATTGAGGCACGATCAGCTGATCGAACTCCACTCCTCGGCGGTCTAGATACTTCCGGTACAGGACTCTTTCCACAAAACGCGCAGTTTTCCTGGCGATACCTTCTTTGACATTGCAGCGCACGTTTTCCAGGCTGCCATCCTTTTTTTGCTCGGCTATCAAAGCCGACCGGCTGACTTTTAGCAACCTATCAAGTCCGTCTGACGTAGGCGCGATGAGCAAATCAGTAGATAGCTCTTCTAACTTTCCCGCGTCGGGCGTTTCCTCTCCAGTATCTGGCGCCTTTAACGTTACAGACTCAAGTTTATTCAGTTCGGGCGTGCTCGGAATATCAGCTTGCTGCGCCTCTGACCCTTTTTCGTTGTTTGATAACGTCGGCCCCGCAACTACCGCCTTTGCAGCGAGCTCCCGAACCTTCGATCTGGTTAAGGCCTGAACACTAGCTTCACCAAACAAAAGCCCCTTCTCGCGCAGGAGGTGATCGGACCTGTTTGAAAATAGGTACGGGTACTGGGGTGGCAGCATAGATGACACTGCCGCCTCTGTCTCAAGCGCTCCGAAAGGTCCTTCAATAAGCACCTTTGCTACTGGCAGACACACGCTATGAGCTTCCACGGCTTGCTTGATCCATGCGCACTCACCCGTGAACATATGGGGTTCTACATAAGACGGGTGAACTACATCCATCGTAGCTGCGAAATCGCGAAGCACTCGGCACTCTTTCCCGTTCACGAGGAGGTCTCGCATGTAAGGCTCGAGAAGCTTCATGTTCTCGTCAGTGCTGCCTATTGAAAAAAACACAACTTTTGGCGTTGTTTCCGGACACTGCGCCGAAAAGTGACCCGGCTTCTGGCACGTATAACAAACGCGCGCTTGCCTCATCTCGAACCGCTTTCTGCGTTCGGCTTCGGCTGCCGCCGTCTCCTTAGGTTCGGTCGCACTGCTTCCACTCGCATCCGCACTACGCGTGTTCCCCTTTGCTCTCATGGGTGTGAACTTCGGCCTCTCAAACTTCGAGCCAAATTCACCCTTTTGACCGTCCTTAGCTCCGCGAGCCCGACGCGTCACAAACTCCTCGGCTAGCTCAGCGGCTTTAGCCACCGTACAAACGTCTGGCCTATCCAAGACCCAGTATCGCACGTTCTCCGGTAACCGACTATAGAACTGTTCTAGCCCGAAGCACTGCAGAACCTTATCGTGGTCACCAAACGCTTTCTCTTCTTTGAGCCACTCCTGCATGTTCGACATAAGCCTATACGCAAACTCTGTATATGACTCACTTTTGCCTTTCTCATTTTCCCGAAACTTCCGACGGAACGCTTCCGCAGACAGCCGGTACTTTTTTAGCAGACTCGATTTTACTTTGTCGAAATCCTCTGCCTCCTCTCTATCCAAGCGAGCGACTACGTCGGCCGCCTCGCCGGGTAACAAAGTGAGCAAGCGCTGTGGCCACGTTTCCCGAGAGAACCCCTGCTTCTCGCACGTTCGCTCAAAGTTAACCAGGAACAAACCAATGTCCTCTCCAAGCTTAAACGGCCGCATCAGGTCAGTCATTTTGAACAATACTCGTTCTCCTGCACCGTGTGCCTGACTTCCATTACGAGCGCGTTCCATCTCTACCTCGAGACGCTTCATTTCCAAAGCGTGTTCGCGCTCTTCTTTTTTCTCTTGTTGCTCTCGCTCTTTCTGTTCTTTACGTTCACGCTCTTCTTTTTCTTTCTGTTCTTTAAGTTCGCGCTCCTGTCTTTTTGACCTCTCCTCAATAGTCTCAAGGCATTCCGACAGCTCGTCATCCTCAGCCTCTAACTCAAGAATAGCCTTTAGCAGTTCAGGTTTTCTGAGTTTGTCCGAGACATCCAGACCCAACTCTCTTGCAAGCTCCAACAATTTCGGTTTGCGCAACGACTTCAAATCCATGGCTGCTCTGAATGCTGCTTTCTCTACTGCTTACTATTGTCTTGCCGCAAACTAACCCGGCAGCAACGACAACCACAATTACCAGCTCTGTTTCTGACACTAACAAAAGCCTGGCAAAGCTCAGAAGAAGAAAGTCCCGCACTCACCAAACCTCGCAGGCAGGAATTCAGCGCAGTCGTTCCGCTGCAGGCAACCAGTCATCACACAGGGCTCGTTGCACTGCTCCCGGATCGTTGTTGAGCTGCTCAGCATACAGTCAACTGCATCTCTTCGCTGCTGGCCTCCGTTGTCGCGATCTCACCGCTGGCAGACAGTTGTTTGAAGTCGGAGGCGATCTCACCGCTGCCAACCAGATGTTTGGATCGCACCGCTGGTACGATCTGTTGGGAACTCGGCGCTGACGCCCGTGGTTGTACCTGGGTCGCAAGCCCCAAGGGTAGCGTTGGCCTGGCGGCCTGGGGTACAACTGGAAGCATCCGAAGGTCCCGGCAAAGCATGAGTCGACTGGTAACAACGAAACAACTTGTTTATTTTAACATCGCAAAGAGTTGGCGGTCAGGTTTGACCGAAGTAGAGAGACGGGAGAGCACTTCACTCAACAGAAGAAATCGGAGCCCTCCTTTTGGCGTCCGGGGGCAGCTGTTTTTATACTCTCGCAGTTGAGGGCAAGAAGGAACCCCTCAAAAGACGAGCACGTGAATGTACAATGGGCTAATGGTGACGCACACTGTCGTAGCGCTGCCGTAGCACCATGTCGAGCACGATCTCGTAGCACCCTGTCGTAGCGCTGCCGTAGCACCATGTCGAGCACGATCTCGTAGCACCCTGTCGTAGCGCTGCCGGTCGGGCACAATGACTGTAATGAGAGGATGATCCCTGCTTTCGCATCGCCTGGTTCGGGCACAATGACTGGAATGAGAGGGTGATCCTTTGCGGTCGCATCGCCGCAGTCGCGCCTGGAAACACCTGCCGATGAGCGTTGCGGCGACGACGATCGGGCCAAAATGTCTGCCGCCCCGCCGCAGTCGCGCCGGCAAAACCACGTGTCGCAGGCGAAACGCAACACCAGTCACTAGAGCCCCGGAAGGCACTTTCCCACATCTGGAGAACCGTACATTTCCTGCGTTCCCTCCCTGAACAACGCTTCCAATTCAAAACGCTGGCACTCTTCCAGAAGCGGCTGGATGTTGATGTTGCAGAAGACTTTTGTGCAAGAACTGCTAGCCAAGCAATTGGTCAGGCTCTTGTGCCCTCAATGACAACCCCCCTTCGCGTGACTTCCGCATGGATGTTCTTTTCACAATAGAAGAACTTGAGGTGGCTCTTGCTCTAGGCAGGCGTTCTTCATCTCCGGGACCAGACGGAATATCTTGCCGCGCCTTGTGCAACCCGAGTGAATGCGCACGGAGAGTACTGAGAGATCTCTACAATGTATCCTGACAAGCTGCCATGGTTCGCCAAGAGTGGAAGAAAAGCCGCTTGGTTCTTCTCCTGAAGCACGGCAAGTCTCTACTCGAACTCACCCCATATCGCGCAATAGCGCTGGTAGCTGTGTGGGAAAGGCAACGGAAAATATAATCTTTGCCCGCTAGGAGTGGTACCTGGGACACTACAATATGTATCCAAAGTGCAAGGCTGATTTTCGACAAGACCGCTTATCAATATACAGTGTTGTTGATCTCGCTACTTATGTTCAGTATCAAGGGTTCAAAAGATGATCTGAAGTTTTTTTCTTAGATGTCAAAGGCGCATGCGATAACGTCTATTCTCGGTGCTTCTGAGATGGGTGGCCGTGGGGGTCGAGTTTTTCAATGAATTTCTATCACCTGTGCACCGGCGATGGCCAAACCGCAGAATACTACCCCTACTGAGGCGTCCATCAAGGCGCAGTACTAAGCCTCACACTCATTGTTCTTGTTGAACATGTGCCAGCAGCGATAAAGATATCAATATACACAGACGACGTGTGCGTATTCACTTCAGGTGTGACACGTCCTCAGATACGTGCAAGACTTCGAAAAGCTGCTACTCTGACAGCTTTATTCCTCCTCAACTAAGGTTTTGAAATCTCGTCAGACAAATGTGCAATGGTGGTATTAACTCGCAAACCAATGACACCCTACGCCGTCTATATAAATGGTTCGATCATCTCTTATGAGAAGAATCGCAGATTTCTTGGCATAATCATTGATAGACATCGCTCATAAAGCCCGCACGTTGCCTACTTGAAACAGCGTGTTCCAGAAAGCTTCCAGCTTTTCAAGGTTCTGGGTGGAAAGACTTAATTAAGGAATGTCAGCGCATCCAACCTTAGAATTGTACGGGGCACGTTTGCTGGGCTTTTTCAGATACAGTTTGCCCGTACTGACCAATACCTGCAGGAGGAATCCTCGTGCTCTGCAAGCTATTCAAGCTGGGGCTCCCTGAGTTTGTCATGATTTGCCAAAATGCGCATCAACAGGGGCGACTGTTACAATCGCTCGGAACCAAACAATATAAATACACATTGCGGTGGAAGTGCTGGTGCAGATTAGGTACATTGCCCGAGCCCGTTCCCATCATCTTGTAACACTACAGTCCAAAAGGCCGCAGGCACGGTTTTGTATTACGATTTCGGATTATTACACCCGAATTCCATCAGCCTTCATTCCCCCCTTCCCCCCCCCCCAACTAAGCCATCGATTCCTCCATGGTGTTTGGCTCGACCTTCAGTGCACGTCACCGTATCAGGAATCGGAAAAAATCTGAGCTGTCATCACCTGCTTTTAAACAACTATCTCTATCCTTTTGTACGAGAGGTACGCCGACCACGTACATATTTATACTGATGAATCACCAATTTCCCCTTGTTCGTCTGGAGCCGTGGTTTTCCCAGCGACAGTCACCACAATTATTTACAAGACGTGTCAACTAACGACATCGATGGCTGTGGAACTTGCAACTCTTCGCCCTGCACTTCGTCTCGTCACCCAATGACAACCTCGAAGATACTCAATATTTAGCGACTCGAAGGCAGCACTGCAGTCTCTGCTATCATCCCTGTGGCTTGGACCATAAGAACAACTGATATTCGAGATCAGAGAACTAATCCATACCTTTGCTGAGAAAGGACACCACGAGACATTTCAGTGACTTCCAAGTCAATGTCGAGTCATAGAAAACGAACACGCCGATAACGCTGCTCAGTCGGCTCTTCAAGGCAGCAAAGAGTAGTCAGTACCGCTATAAAGGACAGATGCCGCTAGAATACTTCGAGATCTCACACGGGATATCACGTTCTCCCTGTGGAACACCCGAAATGTATAAGGCGATCGGTTGTACAATCTACACTCGTCTCTCCGCCTTCGCATCCCAGCTGGACTCTGACGACGCGATGCTACCCTGCTTTGCCTAATATGGCTAGGAGTGGCGTTTACGATGTCTTTTGCTTTCCAAATCGGATGGTCCAACGACGCCTGGTGTGATGAGTGTGGTAGCGAGGAGACTATTCAACACGTTCTGTGACTGTCCTCGCTACAATTTACAGAGGCGATCGCTCGCACTCGCGATAGCGCGCTTTGATCAAAGACCTTTAACAGAAGAAATCATTTTAGAATGCCGACACAAAGACATCGCAGCGGAGCGCGATGAGGGCACTGTTGCAGTTTCTAAGGACAACAGACCTGGACAAGCTGTTGAAGCCTAAACTGATGTTTATGGCACTACAAGTGCTACTGTGCAGTGCGGTGAAATTATGCGGTGATAGTGACCGACTGTGATCGTGTAACTGAGGTCCCTTTCTTTGTCTACTTTTCTATACCTATACATCACCCTTCAATCTCTCCCCTGCGTTGGGTAGCAAATCGGATCTTCCCACTTGGTTAACGTCCCTGCCTTTCCCCTTTCTACTGTCTCTCTCGTTCTATTTCTTCTTTTTGCCACTAAACGTTCTTTCTCCTGAAATACTCTCGTTCCCTTGATATACAGCCACCCAATTTCCTTAAGGAAAGATATCTAAGAGAAGTCGCTAGAGAGAGAGAGAGAGAGAGAGAGAGAGATAACCCTCTAATGAAAACCAGAGATTTTAGCCGGCGTATAGACATCGCTGACATGCTACTCTGCGTAGGGAATGGAATTGGGGAGAGAAATAGAGAAGGAGAGGCGCAAAAAAGGAATAAGTTAAAAAAATTGGGCACTTAGTTTTCTGACTCATGGGCAACGGCGTGCAATGGAAAAGTCCTTCTGTGTATGCACAGTCCTACAATGAGGTGACAGAATTCGCTGCCTGAAAGGTGCATGAGAGTGACCGTGTAGAACAAAAGTTTGTCGAGTTAATCAATGTTTTCTATGTATGTGAATAAAAAGTTCATCGCACGCCTCAGTTGTGTGAGGCAAGCTAAAGGGCCTAAGACACAGTCAAATGGCAAATGTCTCTGTATAAGCGAATGCATGCAATGTTCATAGAACGCACGCTCGTCGCATACACTCGATACTCACAGAGGATATGCTCCACGATTTAAATTGAGCCACAGTTGTTGCAGTGTGCACTTGTCGCTTGACCGAAGCGCTACCATAAGCTGTTTTCATAGACGGTATTCAGGCGAAGACGATGATATATTGTTTCCAAATGGCGAGGAATACTGGATGGGGGTCTGGATCTGAGATTTCGGTCGACTGAGCAAAGGAAAGGCTAATGTTCGGTCTGCAAGCTCCACAGTCGATCCTTTTCTTCAGAAGGAAATCTTTTAGCTAGTAGGGAAGCAGGAGATCTAGTGAAGTAAATCCGCTTATATTTTTGTTGTTGAAGACCTTTGCATGCCACTTCATCTGCTTTTTCGTTGGCCAGAATACCACGATGAGCCGGTATCCGCTGAAATGTGATACAGTGGCCTAATGCAATGGCCAAGTGATGTCAATACGCAATCTCGAAAGAAACAGGCTGATGATTATTTTTTTAACAGACAGCACAATGTTTGTAGTGCTCCTTTAGAGTCAGTGAAAATCACACATTGATCAGGCGCTTAGCGCAGTATTTAGAGGACAGCTTCTTTGATGCCGTGAAGCTCTGTTGTCGTTGAGGATGTCCTCCGCCGCAGCCGATAAGAAAGCACTTGTCTTGTTGAGGGCACATAAAGGCTACAGGAGGAAGTCTCCCGAGTGATTGAGGCATCAGTATAGATGTGGGTGTGCTGAGTATATTTCCGAGCTAAGTAGAGGAGAGTGATCTGCAGCAGCGCGGCCTGTGGCATGCGACTCTTTGTCCCATTTACACCATGTACCAGCTGGTTTATATCTAGAGGCGAAAGTTTCCAGGGAGGAAAAGTCGGAGGCATTAATTTCTGTGGCTGAATAATTGGAGGAAGGTGCGAGATTTGCACAGCTTGGCCAAAGCCATACTGACTGTGGGTCACGTGGACGCGGTACATGAAGTGTTACTTCCCTTGGAGCACATGCCGAAGATGGGTACTCATTGTTTCTTGCGAAGCGATGACTTCAAGCGGTAGACATCCTGCTTCCGCCGCTGTTCCCGAGGCTGAAGAGCCCTTCGGGAGGCCGTGACAAACCCGCAGGCCGTTGTACCGCACGGTTTCCAGGGTGCTCTTGTTTGCAGGTGATAATCTCTGAAGCACCGGCAGGCAATAGCGCAGTGGGCTCCCAATATAGGCTTTTTCAAGCAGTGCCATTGAGCGGCAGTTGCAGACCCATCGTGTTCCCGCCATAAATTTGAAAACTTGCGATGCTGCAGCAATGCTCGCACGTAGTTTTTTTACCTGAGGTGACCAAGAGAGATTTCTGTCTATCACAATTCCAAGGAATCCCCGAGACCGTACATACGGCAGCGGTCGTGCACCGCGTAAGAGCGGATATTTGGTAATTTTCTTGTGAAAGCCATGGGTGTGCTTTTTTCTTGCGAGAAGTGAAGATCTCGGGGAGCCAAATACATGGAGAGCTTCAGTAAGGCTTTCTGAAGTCGTTGCTGGGTGATATAGCGCAAATTTGATGCGCCCCAGATGCAGATATCATCGGTATAGAATGTGATGTGTACTCCTCATGGCAGGTTTCTTGTTATGTGCATCAGGGTGAGATTGAATAGGAGCGGGCTGAGCACAGCACACTGGGTTACGCCCTTCTCCACAGCGTAAGACTGTGTAGGGCCGTTCGGAGTACTCACAAATATTTTCCAGTCTGTTAAATAGTTTTCTATCCACTTCTATAACTTTCCTCCGAGGCCAAGACTAGCCAAAGCTGCGAGAATAGCGTGGTGAAAAACAGAGTCAAAAGCTGCCTTGATGTCAAGGAAAACGGCCGTCGGGATGCGCCCAGCGTGAATGTCCTGTTCAAGTGAAGAGACGAGGGCATTGACATTATCAATAGCAGACCTGCTTTGGAGGAAGCCGTTCATTTCTTGAGTAAACTTATTGCCGCTTTCAAGGAAATATGCAATACGCTTTGAGATCATCCGCTCCATAAGCTTGCCTACACAGCACAATAGGGCGATGGGCCGGAAAGACGCTTAGCTTGTTGGCTGCTGAAAAGGCTTCAGAATCGGCACGATTTTCTCCAGCTTCCATTCCGTTGGGACCTCACCAGACATTCACGAAGTATTATAATATTCTAGGAGTCGTAGGCGGGAGGTGCGGGGCAGCTTTGCGATGGCTTCATAGCTTATTTCGTCATGGCCCGGAGATGTGCCTCTGTTTGATTCAGCGGTAGCGGTGGTGAGCTCTTCATTTGTGAAAGGCAGATCAACGCTGTCACTGCCGCCTGTAGGATGCGAGACTGACTATCTGTGGAGGAAATCGAAGGCCCTGAATCCGCTGATAGTAGTCTGCAGTATTCATCTCAGATTTCTTTGAGGGAATTTCGTTGATGCAGAGAGAGTGCAGCAAAGGGGTGAAGCTGTTGGGGTAGCATGTGCATACCTCTAAGGATCCGCCAAAGTTTGGCTGCAGTTTGATGCACATCAAACATGGAACAGAAGTCGCGCCATCTTTGCGGACTATATTTATCAAGGTATCGCTGGATATGACGTTGTGTCCGTCGGCAGGCACAGAGGTCTTCAAGGCATTTCGTGCGTACAACTTTCCTTTCAGTTCGCCTGCGAATGACACATAGTCTTTCAAATTCCTTGTGCTTTGGCGGTAAGCTGGCTTTTTAGTTGAAATTCGTGTGCAATTCCTCAGACAATAAGGCATTGTCGAGAGCGATTCCTCGTGCTGGGTTGCAGCAGTAATTCCCTGCCTGCAGCGTCCTTGTATTCATCCCAATCTCTAGATTTTGTAAGGAATTTCCTTGGTGACATCTGCGTAAAGACAGCTGATATAAGAATTGGGTAATGGTCCCTCCAGCGTGTTTCCAAGTCGGTACAGGCAAAGTTTCGGGCAAGTGAACTTGTTACGAAGGTCACGCCAATGGTGCTGGTAGTCGTCGGGCTTCTGAGGTAGGTTATACTGCCGTCATTTAGAGGTTCATTTGAATGGTTTGAGAGAAGCTCTGCGAGCTTGGCTCCTCGTGCACATTTGTTTGAGCTGCCCCAAATTTTATTGTGAGCTTTAATGTCTCCACAAATAATACGTGGAGGAGGTGTCGTTGCAATCAGGTTTTCAAGTTTCGAAGCGTCGAATGGCCTGCCTGGCTCCAGGTATACTCCAATGAGAGTGTATTCTTGTTGGCCTATTAATGTTATGGCACACACATATTCATTATTACTGTGAGGCAGAATATCAACCACGGAAGCCGGAATATCCTTGCGAAAGCCTATGACTAATCTGCTGATGTCATCCGATCGCTGTGAATTATGAAAATAGTACTCTTGCATTTGGTAATGTTCCTCGACGCGCGATTAAGCGATGACTATGAAAGGGAAGTGATACGCTGGCACCAGTTGCTGGAAACCTAAAAGCTTCAAGCGAAGACCGCGAGCGTTCCATTGGAATATGGTGCATGTGCGAAAAATATTGTGGGTGGTCAGCTCAGGTGAGGCTGACGTTGCAGAAGCTATGATTATTACTGCGAGGTAGTACGCCCCTGCGGAGCGTAAGCTGCCGACACCAACGGCTCCATTGTAAGGACAGCTTCTACCTCTGGGAGACGTCTTGACGAGGGGTTGCCTCGGACAAGAGCTTTGAGGGCAGTAAACAACATCGGAATCAGTAAGTTGCTAGTTTGTATTCTTGTTCTTGTTTAATTCCCTTCTCTGTGTCTTTAAGTAGATATATGCATGTGCAATGCGAGAAATTCATTGTATAATACGTATTTTTGTTAAAAGGCCTTTTGTCCTTCTATATAAACCACCTTTTTTTCGCATTTTATGCAAGATGCAATGCTGTGATATCCAACACATGTTGCTTTTCAAAAAATATTTTCGTTCTTTTGCCGTCCAGACAGAGGACTTCTTCCAGGAGGCGCCGCCTGTTTTTCAATGTAGAGTATTTTTTGCGTATCCTATTTTTGCCGTCCCTGCACTGTTTGTATTTCTTTTAGCTCCTTGTTATTTCCGCCTGTCCTCTTCACCTTCGATTGCATTTGTGAGCGGAGTATCTGGTCTGTCCTTCCGGGGACAGGAATACTTTCGATTACTTTCTTCCTTTCTATACTCGAGACCAATTTATTTTGCTCTTTTAATGCGTCTCACTATGCCCCCTCTCAAGCGAGGAGACAAAGAGTTCCCTGCCTCTGCCTGCAGGACCAGCGAGCGAGGTGAGACAAAGTGAAAACGCGTGTTCCATGGGTATCCTCGCGCTTCCTTGCGAAGGCAGCAAGCGGCCTCACCTTGGCGCACCTTTGTTGTATGCCTAAGACAAACTTCGACCGCAATCACTAAGCAAATAAATCCCTCGAGAGTTCTGGTGGCCGGCCTGATGAGTGCGCAGCTTCACTAAGACCGAAGAATCGCTTGAACCACGAGCCCTGACTTCCCGCTGTAAGCCTTTGGACACAGTATACACGTTGAGTTCACCGCGTTGACTTTGGATGGGAAAAAGAAATTCCAATTCCACCCTATTCTTTGAAGTGTTTACTCGTGTCCTTTTTCTTCACGAGGTTCATTAGCACTTCGTGGATTCTTATAGGCCTTCCCCAGAGATCTGCAATTCCCCAAGTATGAGGGAGGTAACGCTACGTGCCCACTGCAATGCTCCCGAGCAAATTAGAATTCATCGTACAGAACTCGTTACTTTTTGGCTTTGTTAGCTGCCTGCGATTCCATTAGAGCGCTCTCAATTTCTAACAGCTCCAGTCTGGCTCAGTTTGCACTCTTTGGGTGTTTTGTGGGTTTTTAATAGTATCTCAGTGAACAGTCGACGGAGGAAGCCCTACAATTGTGAGGTGTGCATACAGTAAGTAGCTCATTTCCGCCATCAGAGACGACTAGGCCTAATGCTGTCCTGTCGTGCCCTTTTACTAAACACTTTTCTCATCGAATGCGTACGAAACCCAAATGCGCCAATGCACGTGCTGCCGTCAAGAAGCGCATGCATTGGACATGCTTTGTTTGGGCCGAATATTATCGATCAGATCGGGCGGATGCGCCGGCTCGGTGATTGCCAGTGACACATTACCGCAGTGATGACTCAAACATCCATTCAAAGGAAAGACTGTCCGATGGTGAATTTCCCTGATGTCTTTGAGGAGTTGTTCATGGAAGTGCCAGTGTATCGCAGACAGTAAACTTTGGAGGGCTGCCTTAGAACCGCAGCAGACTGACAACTGGAAGGGTGGGGGGCTTGCGTTTTGATGAATTGAAGCACCACACGCAGGGCGGCGAAATCGCGGCCGTCGTATATGTCAAAGGAAATGTTTTCAGTTTAATCTCAATGAATCTAGCTGGAGCGACCACGGTCACGGCTAAACAGAAACATGTGCCCGGAACATCGGCGCAAACTCGCAAGTGGCCTTATCATCTTAATGTGTTCGTCCTATTTACTGGCTTTAACATGCTCATGGAAGTGCACTATTATTCGGGCGTGCGCTTCTGATAATGAAGGTTGCGGTTTTACTGTGGCAGCACTCAGTCCTATCTCTTTTTCCCCACAGAACAATATCTCTCCTTTGAAAAAAGAAAAATGCACTAGTAAGGGCGAGTCGGAGTCTGACATGATTTTAGTTTAGGAGTTAGGTCTCGAAAAAAGTATTTCGATTTGTCCTTTTTATTCCTCGGATTTCTTTTTCCTCCTACTCAACATACTGATAATTTGACAGTGCTATATCGCGACCCAATAAAACGCGATCAGGTCATTTCAAAAGTGAGCAGGACAATCAAATGAATGTGGTTTAAGTAAGTGAGAGATGGCCCAGTTCACTTCAACTTCCTTGCATGATAAGGCGCTCCATGCAAGCGAAAACAAAAGATTGAACGAGGTCCCGAAACGTTCTTCCGTTTCTGTTCACGTTTGAGCGTTTTTCATTTCATCTGTTCGCGCCAGTACGGATACGGTGCCACGCTTTTTACTGTGAAACAAAGCTAACACGGAAAATAACATTTTAACCGAACAACTTGTGAATATACAGGAGCCTTACACACATATGCTGACCTGACCCGTAATGTTGTCTGTTGGACAACTCAGCCACCAGTTGGGGCCACTGTCGTCAAACTTTGCTGCTGTACTTAAGCGGGATAGTTCTCGGCCACAACAATGGAGCAAATAGAGACGTAAATGTCCACCGGGCCAGCTTTCGTAGGCTGACGGAAAGCTGGCGAGAGAAGACGAAGAGATAACGAGGGAAGGGACGCTCAAGACTTTTCTCTCTCGCATTTTTTTTTCTTTTTCTCCTTGACGCATAAGCTTTGGTGGGTAAGGCTCTCGCGTATACTTATTGCGTCCATAAACGGAGGGGGTGGGGGGGGTGCGCGTGCTCTCCCAGAGCGAGTGCCACTCGTTTCCATTTGGATCTCTCCTTTAAGCTCGCGCGTTCCCGCCTACGCCGATCAAGTGACATTGTTTCCGGAAGGCCCCATCGGCCGCGAGTAAAAGACTGTGCTACCCAGCTTAACAATATACAGGGACTGCACCGCGATGGCTCTCGCAAACGGTAGTTTACTGGGAGTCTGAAGGTTAGAGATGCAGACGAATCACGAATCCAGGCTCTCCATTGACGACGAAATCACTCAACTACGCGTCGTTTCATTTTCGATCTCCACTGCAAGTAAGAAATAGGAGAAAAATGTGCGCCATAAGAAAGAGGGAAGCAAGGAATAAAAGAACGAGATTCCAGGCCGCTTCATTTTATGCACACAGATTGAGATGCTGGCTTTCGACAGCTTGCAATGTGCACGTCGCTGCTCGAGCAGACTACGCTCCTACGCTGTCTCTGAATTGGAAGTGGCTCTTTTCGAAGCACAAGGACCGATCAGCGCCAAGAAACGGAGCGTAGACTTCGATCATGTGTCATGGACTCGTTTCCCCGGCGTTGTTCGGCCATGCGGCGAATGTACGTCATCTGTAGGAGTGGCCCGCAACCAGACAAAAGAGCCGATACGTTCTTCTTTTTTTTAACGCGATAGCGTTAAGGAGCTCGTGTCGCAGAAAAGCCGGTGTCGTCGGCGTCGGTGTCGGTGTCCGCGGCGTTGGCCGTGAGCGACAAATCACGGCAGGCACTTCATAAATAAAAAGCAACTTCCAAGATGGGCTGGGTGGGAATCGAACCAGGGTCTCCGGAGTGTGAGACGGAGACGTTACCACTGAGCCACGAGTTCGATGCTTCAAAGCGGTACAAAAGCGCCTCTAGTGAACGCGGTGTTACCTTAGAAACGAGCTGTTTCTAAGGCTCAGGCGTGCGTCGCTTGCTGAGGCGCACATTTCGTTGTCGCGCCGAACGCTGCGTTGCTCGACGCTCACCGCGTCCGATGCGGGGCGCGTAGTCGCTGCGCCGTAGCCCAATACCCCTTGGCGGGTCGACGGGAAGGATGTCGCGTTCCACTCTTGAAGGCGAAGCTTAAGCGCCCTCCAATTTTTTCAATCTCAATTGAAAATTCATTTGCACCTGATCAGTCACGCCTCCACCCAGTGCACAACTTAGCCTCAATACAAAAACATCTTTAAACCGCCGTTCTCATCTCCCTCAATTCAGACCACTTACAACCCTCGCACCTCCCCCCCCCCCCCGCTAACAAAGCGTTTGCTGGGGCTACGGAGCTTCTCAGAAAACTGTAACGGTGTTTAATTGCCTATCCCAGCTGGGGACACCTTCAGACGACTTTAATGCGGCGCCAAAGCGGTCACTTCGCCTCGCAGCAGCAGTGCAGTCCTAAACCGTTACCTCCTGCCGACGCGTGAAAACTGTAGTTTAGCACTTAGGAATGCGTTAATACGGAAAGACGTCATAGAAATGACTGCGGTAACTAAGACGATCCTTGTAGAATAAGTGTCGCTCTACGCAACCACGATCTGTTTCTCTATAATCTAATAAACAGGGCCATTCACTAAAGAATATCAGAACACGGAGACTCTTTTTAAGGCGAGTGCTCATAATCACATTTCATGCGTATGTACCACAGTTGTGTTAGACAGATAAGCACTTAATTCATTTAGCAAAGCATGTTATTTCTATCTTTGTTCATGACAAAACATAGCAAAAGCGCTATTTTTGACAATTAGCTTCGTTTCTGTATGGCACGCGGACTTACAACTCCATTTATGTGTAATAAAGCACCGCATTCGAAATTCCCCGACAGCGCGTGGGCAGGTTCCCGTTGCTTTTTCTATGCTATGGTCCACCATGAATAAAAAATCCCGTTACCACGAGTTGGCCTGGGCGGAATGAACTGCCCGCGTTCTTTATTTACTCCGGTGGCAAATTGTGCGCGTAGGGGTGGGTGAACGAAAGCGCCCCAATCCCTATAGCGAGCTTTGCGCGTGCCGCACGCAATTTCAGTTGACATTTATGGTCCGTGAGGGCACAGCGCGATTTCGGGCGCTCGCCGTGTGCCGAAGAATTGCTTAACGACTTTTTGCTTTTTCCTGACTTTTTTCTTTTCTACCTGCTCCTGATGAAAAACCAAAGAAAGAAAGAAAGAAAGAAAGAAAGAAAGAGAGAAAGAAAGAAAGAGGCGTAGGCAGTCGGAGCGCATACCTCGAACAACTAACGGGGACGAGCTTCAAGGGGGAATCCTCCACTTGCTCGCAGACGAACATAAATTCGATGGTGCGAGTCACGGCTAAACAACAGGACTAGGAGTTTGCATTTTTGCGTGTGGCTGCTGTTTTCGCGTCCGCGAAATGGGAGGGTACGCCTGGAAGCCGTTTGGAGTGTTAGGAAGTTTTGCCTTTGAAGAGCCATAATGGGAAATGTCGACATGATGATTGTTCAAAAACACGAAGACCACGATTTCCCGTCGCTTGACATTACACACCCGCTTAGCCCGATAAGTAGGAGCATCATTTACGGTGGCTACAGGTCGGCGTCTCTAGCGCATCGCGTGCATGAGTACAGACCACGGCATGCACACGCGTGACATTGTGGGCATTCTGTGGTTCGATAATTTAGCGCTGCTTTTCTAGTTCTGTACGGAAAGGCTGAAATAGTAAAAAAAAAGTCATAACGGTCGTTTGAGGAAAGAAATAAGATTTTATTAAATCCACGCCGGAGATCATGGGGGCATGCTCTTCCAGCCCCTTTCTTGTTTTCATTAAGTCATCAATATTTCTCTTTCGCAGAATAAACTGCGCCCTCATGTGTATCCTCAGGAAAGCACACAAGCGAGCACTAGTGTTGCATCAAGGTTGAAAGGAAAGTTTGCGCGTGAGATGATTGCATACTGCGACGCCCTCACTCACGGCCGAAGCAGCACGAGCTGAAAATTAAGCCACACTGAAAATCAAGCAACAATGAATATTGGGTAAACTGCGAGAGGTACATTCGTGCTGCCCACATGCCAGAAACGGCGCAGGCACGGTGCAAACAAAACTCAACAGCTGAAAATACTCTCGCGGCTTACACGGTGAAAACAACTTCAAAATTACGCTTCTAGTTAAGCATGAAGTTATCAGAGCACAACTATGCATGCTGATCAGTGATTCGAGCATTATTTTAATTCTCGTGGCGTGGCAAGGTTTTCGGCTCTGAATCCCGACAACCAAATATCTGTCCGCAGAGGGTACAGAGGCGCAGAAGCACACATAGTGTTAGGGTTGGCGTCTGAGACCACGTGGCGAAAGGAATTTCAACCGACCCTCTCACCCTGCCTCGTCGAAATAAGGCGTGACTTCGTCTGCTATTGTGGGCGTCCTGATCCAGGTGCAGAAAGAACTTTCTCTCACCGGACCTTGTACCAGGCCTGGTCGAAATGAAGCGTGACTTTATAATTCGCCATGACCGTTTCGAGTGTGCCTGTCTGCCGGAAGCCCCGCAGTGTACAGCCTCTTGTGTGTGTGTGTGTGTGTGTGTGTGTGTGTGTGTGTGTGTGTGTGTGTGTGTGTGTGTGTGCGTGCGTGCGTGCGTGCGTGCGTGCGTGCGTATGCGAGCGAGTTTAGAGAGGCCCTTTCCTCGAACTGGACCTAGAAGAGAACTTCCACGAACCCGCAAAGCGCAGAAGAGGCGGACAGGCGTCTACAATTCCGGGAGCGGGACGAATTCTTCCTTTCAGCAGGCTCGGTATAACCACAGGAGGAGGGGCCCTCTTTCTGAGCCGGTCACTTGACATCGACGTAAGCAAGATCCCGCCCACGATTGTAGAAAGCCTATTTAAGGGGCTCCGAAATGTCCTTTTACTCAATTCATGCTCTTCTCATTTTCTTTCATCTACCTTTGAATAAACCGTGCAAGTTTCGCACTAGAAAATCGTCTCGCCCTTGCTTGGTCGCCATTGTCTACCGGATGCCTGCCGCCCACCGACAACGCCACGCTACCCAATAGGTAACGTCGGTCGAGCTTCGATAGGCAGGCGCCGCTACTTCTCGGCAGCAGTACGATACGCTACCCTGGAGTACGCAACAAACTGACTGGCAGCGATTGGGACACGGAACCCTGGAGACCCCAACTTGGACGACAACTACGAGATCGTAGCCTCTTCGTCCTGGCGACAACGTTCGGAAGGAAAGTGTCTGGATTCATGACTGCATATGGTGAGTGCAGGGCTTTTCTTCATTGAGATATCACTTGGATTTTACGTATTTTTTGGAAAGTACATTGCAGTGATTTTTTGTTTAACCGTTGACGGAAGTTTGAGTATGTCAAGGTTGTATAGAGTGAAGATTTAGCAGCACTAAGGGCAGCCATGAACTTGAAGTCACTTAAGAAGCCGGAATTGTTGAGCTTGGCCAAAGAGTTAGGCCTCCAAATTACCGAATCAAACAGAAAGCCGGAGATAATTGAGGCGATCGAAGCGACCAGGGCAGACGATGATGAACTGACGGAATGCCTAGAGAGCATTGCAGAGGAAGAGCGTAAGCGCCTAGAGAAAGAGGAAAAAGAAGAGCGTAGGCGCCTAGAGGAAAAAGAGGAGCGCGAGCGGGCAGCACGTGAGGCCAAAGAAGAGCGCGACCTCGAAATGAAGCGCCTAGAGATTGAGCTCTTGAAAGCTCAAAATTCTGAAAGACCTAGCCCACAGGCACGTGAAAGCGAGCGCAGAATGACAGACTTGATGGCACCCTACGCAGTAGGAGGGGACATAGGTCTTTTTCTGGTACAGTTTGAGCGCACGTGTGAAAAGGCAAAATTCGCAAGAAACACGTGGCCGCAACGCTTGCTTACGTTACTGCCACGTGAGGTAGCTGATATTATCGCCCGCATGGGGAAAGAAGAAGCAGAGGACTTCGATGAAGTCAAAGCAAATCTGCTTAAAAAGTACAGATTATCAGCGGAAGCATTCAGGCGAAAATTCAGGGAAGTCGAGATGACCAAAAGTCAGTCATATTCAGATTTTGCATACACCTTGGAGGTAAACCTGAAGGAATGGCTCAGAGAAGAGGGTGCACTCGGCGACGCCGAAAAGGCAATGCAGTGCGTTGCTTTAGAACAGTTCTACCGCCGGCTGCCAGTAAACATCAAGTATTGGGTTCAGGATAGACCAGGCGTAGACACTATCACTAGAGCGGCCGATCTCGCTGAAGAGTACGTAACTCGTCGTGCGGACGAAGGCTACGAAGCTCCTAAGAAGGAGATGAATAAATACAGACCCGACAAGCCAAAGCGATGGTCAAAGCCGAGTCGGTATAAAACAATGGAAAGGTCAGATTCGGTGAAAACTACTGACGAGGAAAGCGAGGGAGAAAAGCAGTTACCCGAACAGAGGGCAGCTAGAAAGGCAAAGGAGAAAAGCCTTCGATGCCAAGAAACCAATAGTTTGCTACAACTGCCAGCAAACAGGGCATATCTCCTTGGGAGGCAAAAATCCCAAACTAGTGTTGATGTCACAAACTAGGAACGAGGAAAATATGAACTTGCTAGAACCATACATTCGCGACCTCGTGGTAAACGGCAAACCGTGTAGGGTGCTTCGCGACTCGGCAGCCACAATGGACGTAGTGCATCCGTCGTGCGTAGAAGGAGGCCAATTCACAGGAGAATGTGCTTCGATAAGGCAAGCCGTAGAGGCCTCCAGTGTTTGTCTCCCTGTGGCCAAGATTCATATCGAAGGACCTTTTGGAGTGCTGGACACTGAAGCCGCCCTCTCGGCACATCTCCCACCGCAGTATCCGTATTTGTTTTCTAACAAATCAGAGGATTTGCTACGACGCAGGGGAATCGGGTTTAGTGAAGGGATAGTGCAAGCCTTAACTCGTTCCAAGGGAAGGGAATTCGCGGCCACGGCAGCGTATGAATGTCCAGTGGTGAAGGAAACAGGTTTGACGGAGGGTTCGTGAACCCGCACGAAACAGGACAGCCCTATAGGGGATGAGGCGGAAAATACGCCAGCTAATGAAAAGGTCAGGAAAGCAACGGAGCCTGAATTGTCTCGCGAGGCAGAATACAGAAAGTTATTGAACGTAAGCCCCACGATGATCGCTGAGCAGGAAATGCGTAAGGCACAAAGCAATGCTGAGCATTACTATGACAGGACGGCTCGCACGCGACGCTTTGAAGTTGGCAAAAAGGTAATGATCCTGAAAAACCAACCTGAGTAGATGCCTGTCGATTTTCCAGAGTTAACAGCAGTGACGGAGACAAAAACGTTCACGAGACCATTGACAAGTTAGTAGAACAGGCGGAGTTGAATCCCAATCAAAGGGCCGAACTGAGGGAACTCGTGTTTGAATTTAAAGACGTATTTTCAGACAAACCGGGCAGGACCACTGCGATCGTTCACGATATCGAGTTAACCTCGTCGGACCCAGTTCGTTCGAAAGCTTATCGCGTTTCGCCTCGTCAACGTGAAGTCATGACCGCTGAAATAAAGAAGATGTTAGAGCTAGCTGTAATCGAGCCAGGAGAGAGTGATTATACCTCGGCTCTTATCTTGGTTGAGGTCCCAGGAAAAGAGCCGCGACCATGTATCGACTACCGCAGGCTCAATTTAATCACGAATGACCAGACTTATCCGATACCGCATATCAAGGAAAGGCTTGAGAAAGTGAGCAGTGCTAATTTCATTTCTACGCTCGATTTAGTCAGAGGGTATTGGCAGGTTCCGTTGACCGAGAGGGCAAGCAGGCTTGCGGCGTTTATTTCTCCGATGGGAAGCTTTCGTCCAAAAGTCGTGCGCTTTGGATTGAAGAATGCGCCATATTGCTTCTCTAGCCTTATGGACCAGGTGCTACGAGGAATGGAGGACTTTGCACTTCCGCATCTCGATGACATAGCAATTTTTTCTTCATCATTGGCCGACCATATGCAACACATGCGAACCGTGCTGTGTCGTCTACGAGAGGCCAACTTAACTGTTAAGGCTCCCAAATGCCAATTATGGCGCATGTAATTATGGCATGTAATAGGGCAAGACCATCGTCGGCCTTCCGAGGTTAAACTGACCGCAATAGACAACTTCCCGCAACCACGAACCAAGCGGGACATCAGATCATTCCTTGGCTTGGCGGGTTATTACCAAAGATATATCCCGCGGTGTTCCGAGATTGCGAGTCCTTTAAAGGATGCTCTCAGAAAAACAGAACCACAAACGGTAAAGTGGGATGACGCAAAAGAAAAGGCTTTTAGTATGCTGAAAAAAGCATTAACGAGTCAGCCAGTGTTGAACGCGCCCGACTAGTCTAAGCCATTCATTCTTCAGTGTGATGCCAGTGACAGGGGTATGGGGGTGGTGCTCTGTCAAAAGAGAGACGGCGAGAACGAACACCTTGTACTGTATGCCAGTAGAAAGCTTTCAGTTCGTGAGAAAGCATACAGTGCATCAGAAAAAGAATGCGCCTGCGTAGAATGGGCGGTGCAGAAGCTAGCTTGCTATATCGCTGGTTCAAGGTTCACCATTGCGACTGACTGCTGTCCCCTCACATGGCTGCAGTCCATGTCTACGAAAAACGGTCGTCTTTGGCGCTGGAGCTTGGCTCTTTAACAGTACAGCTTCGATATTCGCTACAAGAAAGGTAAGCTTAACGGCAATGCCGATGGCTTGAGTCATTGCCCCTAGAGTAACGAAAGCCTCATGCTCATCCGGGTTTCCGTGGCGTTTTTACGTTCGTTCATACGTTTTTCCGAATTCATACGTTTTTCCAAAGTGTAACCGATTGTTAGCTGATTTTAATAACCACGTCTTAACGCTTTCAAGAAATAGCTCTTTTTAGTGTTCAGGGGGGGGGAGGGGGGGAGGACAAGCGTAGGGAATGGGAAAGGTGTAGCGGGTTTTCTCTTATTTTTTAAAAGCCGGGTGTGTCTTGGGGGAGGGTGGCCTTGTGCCCCCTGCTTTGTGGTTGTGGGTCCGGCACTGTTCTGGGGTGATTGCTTGCCCAGGCAGGAGACGAAAAGTTGCGAGACCTGCTTGCAGGACCAATTTCACCGAACCGGACCAGGGAGAAAAGTCACAAGAGCGCCAGGAGGACTGATGACCACTCCCAGGGATCTACCTCCTACGAACGAAGGGTTCGTCGCCTCTAAGGGGAATTCTGCTAGCGAAACGCCGATCCCTCGCACAGCGGCTGCTGGCCCCTACACGTCGGGATCTTCCTCCCCCGCCGGAGATGCTGTTAGGTTTGGCGTCTGAGACCACGTGCCGAAAGGAATTTCAACCGACCCTTTCACCCTGCCTCGTCGAAATGAGGCGTGACTTCGCCTGCTATTGTGGGCGTCCTGATCCACGTGCAGAAAGAACTTTCTCCCACCGGACCTTTTACCAGGCCTCGTCAAAATGAAGCGCTACTTTCTAATTCGCCATGACCGTTTCGAGTGTGCCTTTCTGCCGGAAGCCCCGCAGTGTACAGCGGGGCTTCCGGCGGGACTCGTGTGTGTGTGTGTGTGTTGCGCGTGTGTGTGTGTGTGTGTGTGTGTGTGTGTGTGTGTGTGTGTGTGTGTGTGTGTGTGTGTGTGTGTGTGTGTGTGTGTGTGTGTGTGTGTGTGTGTGTGTGTGTGTGTGTGTGTGTGTGTGTGTGTGTGTGTGTGTGTGTGTGTGCGCGCGCGCGTGCAGTTTACAGAGGCCCTTTCCTCGAATTGGACCTAGAAGAAAACTTCCACGAACCCGCAAAGCGCAGAAGAGGCGGACAGGCGTCTACAATTCCGGGAGGCGGGACGACTTCTTCCTTTCAGCAGGCTCGGTATAACCAGAGGAGGAGGGGCCCTCTTTCCGTGCCGGTCACGTGACATCGACGGAAGCAAGATCCCGCCCACGATTGTAGAGAGCCTATTTAAGGGGCTCCGAAATGTACTTTTACTCACCTCATGCTCTTCTCATTTTCTTTCGTCTACCTTTGAATAAACCGTGCAAGTTTCGCACTAGAAAATCGTCTCGCCCTTGCTTGGTCGCCATGGTCTACCGGATGCCTGCAGCCCGCCGACAACGCCCCGCTACCCAATAAGTAACGTCGGTCGAGCTTCGATAGGCAGGCGCCGCTACTTCTCGGCAGCAGTACGATACGCTACCCTGGAGTACGCAACAATAGTAACCATCGGTAGAAGAACGCTGCGGTGCAATACGCGGCAGCAAAGTGGGGCTTTCCTAAGCATGCACTATGAGCGCAGCGATATAGGCTTTATGCTCTGTTAATAGTACCGATTCTCAGAACCACTGATGCCTTCCTCACCAACGTGCTGCTAGCGTCTTCTATAGTTTCGAGCCGTTTCTTCTAAGTCGCTGCAATGAGGGAACTAAGGAATGGAGAAATGGACGAGCTGGAACACGATCACGCAAATACAGCGACGCAGGGGGATACAACAGCGAAACAAGGACCACGACGCCTTCTTCTCCTTGTGTCTGATCACGGTTCTTTTTTTGCATGTGGAAAAAAAGCATGAATTCACGACATTGATCAGCTTAAGATTCCTAACGGCAACATGAGTTCCAACCTATTTAGTGTTTACAGCTGCATTTCGTTTTCACAGCTGCTTTTTCCTTGATGTTGATTTAGATGTCGCGGAAATGATTTAACTAAATATAAAAACGTTGTATGAGTTACTGCTGAGATTGTTGCACGTACCTTACCAGTTACTAACGTACGGACGGAAGAAAGACAAGTAAACAGCATGAACAGTTTCCCATAAGTAACAAGTGTTACCTTGCATCTTCCGGGAAATCTGTGAAATAAGCTTTTTTTTCATATGGAAACTACCGCACGCAAAACATGATTAAGGCGAGCTTTCGTGTGCACCTGAGCTCTTGGGGGTGCAATGACTAGGTGCTGTTATTACATAATTCTCAATTTGGGATTCTTTTGGTAACGCACTAGGTTACTTGTTCGCTCTTTTTGAAGGACTAGTGGTTATTAAATTCAAAAGATGGCATCCACGCTCCGCGTAAAGTTCCGGGCACGTCCATAGGAAGTAACGGAAGTGTACATTCATAGGAGGGATGCGCTTCTTGCGCCTTTGATAAATAGGTCGTCCGATGTGTTCAACTGCACTTCAGCCGGTATTGTTTGCGAATGCAGTTTGGCTATTCTGAAGAAGCTTAGAAAATGGCTAAAAAAATTGGGGGCATATAAATGGAAGCACTGAGCATTACCGCACGTGGCGCATATCGGACTGTGATGCGGTGGCGCCTGGCTGCGCAAGAGCGAAAGAAGTGTCTCAGTTTTGCCGGATGGCGGATGCGATGTTACTGCAGAGAATTATACAAATTTAGAAATTTATCACGCCGGAAGGTTTTTAAAATAGTGCATTTCAAGTCCCGGATTGGAATGTCAGATCTCACGTCCGCAACATGGTTTGTAATTAATAGACACAGCTTGGCTGGCATACAGTCGTGAAGAAAAACATATATTTTGCATTTAAGTCCTATGAGCTAAACTGCTCTTGGTGCTGCGTTATGCCAGACCCATGTCCTACAGGGCACTAGTCTCTAGAACATGCACTGCCATGTTACGCTATTCACACCGCATAGCCCACCCCATCGCGCGCACAACTTGCATATTCGAAGAACGCAGCACGATGAAATCCTATACGTGAACCAGTATGTTGAAATATGTGCGCGCCGGTTGAAGAAATATTAATAAGTGGAGAGGTTAGCCGATCAAAAGTCCTCGCATGACACTACAGGTTTATTATATAACAAGACATCAAAGAATGAGAAAAAAAACGAACTCGCATTTACTCGCAGAAGAACGCGGAAGAGGGCAGCAGTGAGCGCCATAAAATGAACAAGGTGGAAAGTGGAGCTTTATGGCATCGTCAGCAAAGAAACTAGTACGCATTTTGTGGTGCAGCATAAAAGACAGAGATGTATTAAATTTTTGGTTATTGACGGTACCATAAAGCTCTACTTTTCACCTTGTTCGTTTAATGGCGCTCATGGCTGCCATTTTCTGAGTTCTTTTCTGCAAGTGGATGCGTGTAGGTTGTTTTTTTCTTTTCTCTTGTCCTTTGATGTCTTGTTATATATTAAACCTGTAGTAGCATGCGAAGCCTTTTTCTCGGCTAACCTATTCACCTATAATTAAAATTTCTCTCACCAGCGTGCACGTATTTCAACATACTGGTTGATATATACGGTGTCCTTTTGATACGTTCTCCAAATACGCAAGTTGTGTACATGGTGGTCTATGCGGTGTGAATAATAAAATAAGATGGCAGTACGTGTTTCATACACTACTGCTCTAAGATAGTGGTCTGGCATAACTTTTGAGCAGTTTGGCTCAGAGGACCTAAATGCAATATATCATACATCTTTTTGTTCACTACCATAGGTGTAATACTGAATGATTATTGTGCACGATTTCATGTTCTTGTTTTTCACGAAAGTAATAACTAATAAAGGGAACACGTCTCTGAAGTCAAATCAAACTTCGAATCTGTTTCTGTTTTTTTTTTTTTTCGGCGGCAGTTAAGAGCTCAAAACGACTACTTTCACAGTCATTCCGGTTGCGCCACGGGGTGCACGGCATCGCCGTCACCCCACAGGCCCTTGCTGATCACCGCCTCACGCTCATCATATGGCGAAGAAAAAACAAAACTGCCGACACTGGTGATGGAATTCATTCCACTGCGTCAGTGTGACATAGCAGCCGTACCGCTGAGCCATCGCGCAATTTCTCGCGCTCGATAGTTTGTGCTAACATACGCGATGCCTACCTGGGGAGGGGCATCATCTGCGCATGTAAAAGTTGCGCGAGGTATTGGAGGGCGCGGCTTTGAATCCTTATAAGCATTGAACATTTTCATTCTATATGTCTAAGCGCTTGACTTGGTTTTCACCACCTCCTGCATCACCTAAAGCACACTTATTCCAGTGCTGAACCGATCGAGTTTGACACAAAAGACGAAGCCGCGTGCAGTGTTAGTTGCCGTACACGTTAGTCACAGCGACTTCGAGACCGCCGCTTTCTTGAACGTGGCAAGATACTTTTTTTTTTGAGGGCGAGGCAAAAAGCTCGTGGCGAATTGTCATCCTTAAAAAAGAGAATTAAGCGCTGACAGTGGTAAGGCGTCATTCAATTTCTTCAGCAGGTGTAACCCATCAGAGGGAGAAAAGCCATACAATGTTAACTTCTCCCTAAAGGCTGCTATAGTAGGAACACAGGCCCATATGAACACGCACCATCTGCTCCTGGAATACAGGCATTGCTGAAGTCGAATTCAGTTAATTACTGATGTTGAAAAAGCAAAAAAAGCTGTATTGAAAAGACTGATGAAACAGCCGTAAAGGAAATAATACAAATAGAGTGGAGCCAAAATATCACCTCTTGTCTGAAATATCGTTGCTATTCCTGAAGTCGTCATGTCGTCAAATACCTCGTACACCCTCTATTTCAGTGGCAATAACAGTCATTATGCTCACGCTGTTTATTTGGTACGCACTGTAGCAGCAGTTAGCAGTGCGTCTTTCTGTGCAGCAGCGATACTCAACGTTTATCTTGCAGAGATGTTTCTTCACTGTCTGAGGTTTCAATCAATGAGCAAAATTTGTTGTAGTGTCATTATCATCGTTGCCGTCACCTCATGGCACCGTTGTTTTTCTTGTCGCTTTCATAATGTTGCCGTTTTTGCGTACAGTTGGGGCCCTTTGCTGGGGACTGTAGGAGTTTGACGATGGTGACCATTGGATGTTATTGGCGCTAGGGGACAGGTGTGGCCAAAGAGTGCCAACTGTAGGAATTTAGCAGAAAGCTGGAGTCGTTGGTGGTAGCTAGGAGAAAGCTGTCACGTTAAATGAGTTCAGAATCGGACAAATCATTGAAGTCTGATAGATTTTTTCTTTCCTTTTCCAGACTGCCTTTATAGTGGAACAGTTCATGAATGATTTGGAAATCTATTGTACCCGGTTGAAGTCTGTTGTACCCACCTGTGCCAGCTAACACCTTGCACTCATAACCTGAATATTGTTCGAGCATGTGCCCCTTTCTGCAGCAACTCGTTCTCGAGCAACGGAACTCTGCGTGAGACGATGTACCGACATGAGAAGGTCAATAAGATTCCACTGACTTTCAAAGCAGCAAATGTTCAATGCTAAGGTTTCATGATACACTACGTTCAACGCACAGAAGCGCAGTATGGAAGATCGATGTATATTATTGCATGAAGTACTTTTTTCTGTTCCTTCATTTCCAACGCACTTGAGCCCACCTACCGGGCGTTGTGTGATTATACCCAGTGACTTGAGTGTAATGTGATTAGCATCCTTAGGGTAGTTCACCCACTTTGCGGGTGCTGTATGTCTGTCGGTCTGTCTATGTCTGTAATCGACTTCCCGCCCAACTTGGCTTATTAGGAAGTACATGGTTTAAGGGTAGCGCACCGGGCTGCTCCGCTGAGAGAACCGGGTTTGAAACCAAACACCGGACTAACTTGGGTCAATGCGTATGTGACTTTGAGTATGTGCCGCTTATCAGAGAACCGATTTCACGGTAAGTTGTGTTACTGGGTATCTGCCATTGCTTATGTGCTGCTCTTTAGTGAACCTCCTTGACGTCATCTTAGGACACTGCGCATGCGCCACTCTAAAATGAACCTCTTTTACGCCAACCTGAGTAACTGTGTACCGCTTAGTATGTGCTAATCTTCCATCGCAAAAAAAAAAAAATTATTTAAGGTATATTCACTACTTGGGGCAGAATCAAGCCCGCCTCATATACAGGTTTTTTTTTTTTAGACCAAACAGATATGTTATGAAAAAAGTAAGGAGCGTGGTGAACGTGCCTTTTTGCAGACGAGTTCCTAGGCGAGGCGGACATACTTTCCCGCCAATAATGTGAGTTTTGAAACAGTAATTAACAAAAAATAATTAAGTACCGTTACTATTAGTGCCTTGGCGGCAGTTGTCTAAATGGCAAATTTGGAGGCCGTGCATTTTAATGCACATCCATCTTTTCCAAATCTTGAAAATCGCACCCAATTCGATATATTGATCATGAAATTCCAAAGCTCAATCGAGGCAATACGGAGACTGAGCGTGTCCCACTGCGCACCAGACAACAACGCTTCGTAAAGAAATGTGGTGTGAGGTTTGAATGATAGCATGGCTGCGACACATCCTGACCCCACACACAGCCGCACATGATGCCAGGCAAAACGTCCATCTGTAGCTGCCGTGAATGGCCGAGACGTTCAATTGCGAACTTCCTCGCGCTTGTCGTCACGAGGCATTTCGGTCTGATATGATCGCGGGGCCGCCTTTTCTGAAGCTCCCATGGCGTTCGGTTTCGACACTGCCTAGATTTACTGTTGAAATATGCTGATGAATATCTCGAATTAGGTGCGACTTCCACGATAAAAATATATATAGGGTGCACTAAAATGTGAATGCCGTCAAATTCGCCGTTTAAGCAAGTTTCCCTGAGGCACCAATAAAAAGCTAACTAATAAATTTTGCTAATCAGCTTTCTGAACACCTAGGGCTGTTGAACACCACGTACACCTAGGATTTTTGAAAAGAAACCTTCTAACCTTCAGTGAGAGTGCATTATTACAGATTTTTTTTTCTATCCGCCTGGGAATGAAAGCTGCGGTCAGTACTGTGGTATCCCCGGCGTTTACCGACTACTTCTCGCGAACAGCTTAAATTGAAGGCTTTGCGTTCATGTAAAACGGTGCGCAAGCAGCCATCCGACCACAGAAAGGACACACAGCCCACGAAAAGGTTTCATCCACAGTTTGTTCTCAGAAGAAAAGAAGAAAAAAGTGGAGCGAACCAAGTTGCGGTGGTGCAGC
The DNA here is from genome assembly GCF_050947875.1 of Dermacentor variabilis. Classification (NCBI taxonomy): domain Eukaryota; kingdom Metazoa; phylum Arthropoda; class Arachnida; order Ixodida; family Ixodidae; genus Dermacentor; species Dermacentor variabilis. The sequence goes on from NC_134568.1 coordinate 204,932,428, forward strand.
AAAACAAAGCTCGATCACCGGCACAGCGCTGGCGCCGCGCTTAACAGACGTATGAAGCGAGAGCGCGGAAAACACGTACAAAACACTCCCCAGAAGCACTCGCCGCGTTCGATGAGTGCTGCGGCAGCAATGCCGCTTCGAAACGCAACTCTCGCGCCGAAAGAAAAACCGCGCTATCCGCGATCGGACGAGGAACGCTGATCGAACTCCCGTTGTGGCTTTTGCCGAGGAAACCGCACAGGCATCTCTCACAGTAAGAGCGCCGCTGATGCAACTCATTACTCTTTTGTTCTTTTCGCTGTGGTCGCTTGGCTGCCTCCCGCGCACGCGCCTGTGCGCTCTGCTTCGCAATCTGCGCCGCTCGTGCTCGAGATGCTTGCATCTGCTGGCACACACGGACTGCTCGGTCGCGTGTGACATGTCCCCCTGGCCTCGCCCTGCTTTAGGAAAACAGGAAGTAGTTGCCTAGGTAAAGTAGGAGGGAGCATGCCAGCGATGGATCGCGCTGTGTTTCATCCAACCTGTCTTCCCTGCGGGAAACTTATCACTTCGCCGAAAAAGCACTCGCATAAGCGTGAACTCCGCTAGCCTAAGGGTAGACGCACTTACCACTGGTCGATGGCTTACAACTATTCTAGGGTTAGCTCACTTTACGAGGTGCTCGTTCTCATTGCATGCTTCTAAGCGAAATCGGAGGGCCTAGACACGTTGGCGATCTTGTGAATACATACCGAGAGATCTGCGGCACTGTTTTTATATAGTAGATAGTTTTCAGCGTTGGCCTTTGTCCAATGAGTTCTGGTGTACGGAGCCATAGATCCATTACCAGGCTGATAATCCAGCGTTAATGGTCGCTGCACAGCAGCATCTACCTGAAGAATGCTGAGCGTTTGATAATTTTCTGAGCAGTTGTCGTTCAACATTCAGTCCATGCTGCGTGAGCCTAACACCACCCAACAGCTGCATGTATGTTCCCATTGACGCAGAGTCCAGTGTTCTAACGTTACTGCACGCGGATACGTCTTCCGCCCTTCGGCATACCTTGGTCGTGAAAGCACATGCGGAAGGACCCAAATTTCCCAATATTAAGGCCGAGAACAGCGGAAAGGTGTCTAGCCCCGACGACGACAATCTGGCATACAATAGCACCATACTATTCATGCATTACCAAACGACTTCAGCCGTTAGGGCCGTCAACCGAGAGCTGCAGAAAAAAAGAAAAATGGTTTCAGATCTGATCTTGCTGGCAAAAGGAGAAAACTTTATTACGTAAGCTATAGAGCTACCGCACGTCACTGTTGTCAACACGCAAGAGCTGAACACCGCTTCATCTCCTCTGTAGTGGGGTTATCCACACGCTGTGCTGGCTCCCTCTAAACTGCTCTCCACGTAAACAGTTAAACTGAGTGAATTTTATGTAGCAATCACATGCTGATAATTTAGGTTAAGCGTTTCATTTAGGTGAAACGTTTCAACAATGTTTCTAGCGCAATTTCCTGCAAGTATCTTATTTATGACGAACTCAAAGAATCCCATTCCATTCTTTCAGAATAGTGTGTTTCGCGCAGGACTTTTTATAAAAGCAGAACAACGACCTGAGAGTATAGGCGTTTAATCCAGTACGTGACAAAAAAAAGTGAATACTGATTTCGAATGCCTTTAGGTCAATGACAAGACAACGGTCCCTGTTTCAGCGTTGTATGCGCTGAACCATGACCTTTGCTTCCAATCTGATCTCCATGCGTCGTTTGTTTCTCCGTAGTGCCCTTCAGAAGGATATAGAAGAGGCATTGTCAAAAAAAGATCCACTAAGATCATGGCCAAGTGGTGATACTCAAGAAAGCGGAAGGCCGTGAAATCGTGATCGCCACACCGGAATACATAGTTCTGCCTAAAATAATTTCGTACAGCTAAGAATGAAGACCCACACAACCGGACGTTCTCCGCAGACGTTCATGCAAGTATTACCCCGAGACTGAACAAAAACAAGACATATGTTCAAATGTAACATATCACGTTCACTCACGGGTGAACACATGCTCACTGTGGAAAAAAAAAACGTTCGTAGATCTCGCGCATATGGGGGAATCAGTGACGCGCGAACCTTTATTTGATATTTACTGAAATGGGGGGGCCTTCCCTTCTAATTCTTCTTCCTTTTTTGTTATTCAACGTTCCTTGTTAAATGCACGCTCTTGTGCTATTTTGTTTCCTTGACTTATTCTTGCGCACCCGGCTGCGTTTGTTGTCAACATCTTTACTTCTTGTCTCTCAGTCTGCTTGTATATTCGGGTACCTAGGCAGTGGCACACACCCATTCTGGGGAATTGACCAATAATGTTCACCTACACAGTGCCACATTCCTAGCTACCCATAACCAGTGGTCGAACTTGTCTATTTGGACACGTATCCAGTGGTACATATCCAGTGGTACATATCCAGTGGTACATATCCAGTGGTACGTATCCAGTGGTGCAAGTCGTGTAATAGGCAAGACGGAAGGAGCCAGAAGCCAGCACCGGCATAGTGAGGGGAAGAGGCAAAACTTTAATAATCTGATACGTGGCTAGTAATCTACAGTGTCCCTCAAAGGCGAAAAACTAGGGGAAGAAACGCTTTCCATTTACAACCCACCTCCATAAATCACGGAGCCGTTCGCGCAAACGTTCTGGAAACAAGCAGCTGACCAGCTGATCAAAGTTCATACGCTTAGCAGAAACCCGACAAAGAGAATAACTATTATATTAAAAGGGAAACAAGTTTCATACGCTCACGCAACCAGCGTTACTATTTTAGTAACGTCACACACAACAGTGAAGCCTACCCCCGGTAGATGATCAAAAGTTAGTTGAGGAGATTGATGCAGCTCTTGCCCACCTTGAAAATGAGATGAAAGGCTGGAACACGTGATCGCCATCTTTCAGAAAGAGCGAGAACAGCTGTTACATGCACCCACAAAACAAGACGCAATACTAAAGAGGCAAGCGTTCCTGTCAACTCAGCACTGAATGTTGCTCCACTCAAAGTAAAAACGCCTTTGGAAGGATGCAAGCGGCCTCATACGATCGCAAAGCGAGGGAAAGACGAACAAATAAGAGGCCTCTGCCATAAACAAATAGAGCAACTCAAGCTATTCAGACGCACTCAATGCTGTTCCAAAACATAAAGTGCAGTACGCGCAATCTGAACAGGCACTGGAAGCTATAGTGGAAATGAGTCAGAGGCAGACATTCTGATAGCAGGTCTACGAAAGAAGCGCGAGCGTTCCACGATCAAGTGCTCGCTGCCCAACAAAAATTTCTTTGGCTTAAACCGAAATCAATGACAGCGTAGTCACTTCGCGTGCCCTCTTGAAAATCCGAATCGACGCTTGCAGTGGAAATGTATTTGCCGTGAGACGCGATGTCATCAACTAACAGGTTGCTTCAAAAAGACTCAAATATCAACCAAAGAGTACGTCGCTAAAGCATAGGACATACACACAGCCCGCCAATTTCATTACCACCGACTGAAACTGACCGTCACAGAGGCTGGGAGGTTAACTAGACTTTGTCTAGTTTTCTACTGTACACGTTGGAAGAGGGATGGGGAACGAAAGAGAGAGAATGCAGCAGCGCAGGTAAATCATCTGCACTAGGCAAGGCGCAGCGTGTTTACAGCCGGACAGTTTAAACTGTCGCCTTTCGGTACTGTATAAGAGCTAGTATAGAGTTCTGAATTGATGAGCTGCGAAGCCAGACTACCAGGATCTTTGCTTCGACATAGGCCAATCGTTCACTCTGCTAAAGGCACAATGGAGAGCCTGGCGCTGTTCGTCGAAGCGGGTACTGCGACAACAGAAATGATCGATAATCTTGTATCTGCACTGAGCTCAGACGGGTAAGTCAGTCATCATCATCATCATCATCATCAGCCTCGTTACGCCCACTGCAGGGCAAAGGCCTCTCCCATACTTCTCCAACAACCCCGGTCGTGTACTAATTGTGGCCATGTCGTCCCTGCAAACTTCTTAATCTCATCCGCCCACCTAACTTTATGCCGCCCCCTGCTACGCTTCCCTTCCCATGGAATCTAGTCCGTAACTCTTAATGGCCATCGGTTATCTTCCCTCCTCACTACATGTTCTGCCCATGCCCCCCCCCCCCCCATTTCATTTTCTTGATTTCAACTAAGATGTCATTAACTCGCGTTTGTTACCTCACCCAATCTGCTCTTTTCTTATCCCTTAACGTTACACCCATCATTCTTCTTTCCATAGCTCGTTGCGTCGTCCTCAATTTAAGTAGAACCCTTTTCGTAAGCCTCCAGGTTTCTGCCCCGTAGGTGAGTACTGGTAAGACACAGCTATTATACACTTTTCTCTTGAGGTATAATGGCAACCTGCTGTTCATGATCTGAGAATGCCTGCCAAACGCCCCAAGCCCATTCTTATTCTTCTGATTATTTGCGTCTCATGATCCGGATCCGCCGTCACTACCTGCCCTAAGTAGATGTATTTCCTTACCACTTCCAATGCCTCACTACCTATCGTAAACTGCTGTTCTCTTCCGAGACTGTTAAATATTACTTTAGTTTTCTGCAGATTAATTTTTAGGCCCACTCTTCTGCTTTGCCTCTCCAGGTCAGTGAGCATGCATTGCAGTTGGTCCCCTGAGTTACTAAGCAAGGCAATATCATCAGCGAATCGCAAGTTACTAAGGTATTCTCCATTAACTTTTATCCCCAATTCTTCCCAATCCAGGTCTCTGAATACCTCCTGTAAACACGCTGTGAATAGCATTGGAGAGATCGTATCTCCCTGCCTGACGCCTTTCTTTATTAGGATTTTGTTGCTTTCTTTATGGAGGACTACGACGGCTGTGGAGCCGCTATAGATATCTTTCAGTATTTTTACATACGGCTCGTCTACACCCTGATTCCGTAATGCCTAAATTCCGTAAATTAGTGAAATAAATTCGCAGAGATGACTTTTCAAACATTTCGGATGTCCAGCACTCTTGCTCTTGCCGGAGCCTCACTGTACGAAAACGTCAAACTTAGCAAGAGTTATTTTTATCTATCGAACACAAGGAGGATCAAGGGACAGAGCTGACTTGCGTCGTTGCGTAAGACAAATTAATTGTTCATGAAACAATACCAAAGACAGAAACGGACGCCAGAAAATATTGGATTTCCGTACACGAGATTGTTGACATCAAACGAACCGTAACCATAATTGTCGTCTCGGCTCATTCAGACCTAGGGCCACTTGGAAGCACAGGAAATAGTCCGGTTGGCTTTCATGCATGTCCCGAGGACCACGCCAACAATCCTTTACTATACTAGTGGTGCGTCCCGCGCACGGAGTGGGACTGTGGCACTACGTCGCAGCCTTAGCTAAGGCCGCTGAGAGTGCGGTGCTTTTCCTTGATAACTAAGCTGTGGATACTGCCAGAATGGCTTTCCGTGGGAAGCCAAGAGACATTCAGGACCACTTGCACAACTTTGGTCCTAAACGGATAAAACTGTGGACTAAACTTACATTCACAGATGACTTTAACTTACCGGGAATAGGCTGGTCAGATTTCACAGTCGCCAGAAAAGAGATAACGCGTAGTGAGCGACTTTGGATATAAAATTTTCTTTCTTCTTTATGGCAACTTGTTGGGCAGCCAACGCGTATACAGGGCCTGTTATTTATTATTTTTTTTTTGCTCGACCTTGTCTTTGCGCCCTGCTCGCTGGCTGCAGAAGTTGGCGTGGAAGACGGTGTATCCGACCATAAATTGCTTCTGATAACACTGCCTCAGCTAAAGAAAAACGCTGAAATTCGTAGATATTCATGAAGAAAAAAATTTTACTGCTTATATTCGGGCCAGCGACGAAAGTGTTATTGTATATTTAGATAATATGTTAGACCGTTTCTTCTTGGAAATTTATCGTAGCGTTAACAACTTATGAATCGGGTTTAAGGATGGAGCAGCCTATTGTGGAGGAAAACCTTCGTACCTACTAAATTTAAAAGCACAAAAGGACAATCGTCGTAGATCACTCACAACCTTATACATTTTAAAAGAAGACGAAAAAGAATGCGAAAACGCAAAAAGCAGGGCCGCTGTGATGAGGTCTAAAAACATTCTGGTATTATGATTGCAAGAAGAAATTTTTTTTTCGAATAGCTTGGCTAACTTTGTAAAAGAACAATCAAGAAAATTTTGGGAATACTTATTAAAATCAGAGGACACAAAAAAACTTGGAATGAATGGTAGAATTGTTGAATAGTCGCGATTTATTTATTTCTCACTCGTTCAATAAGTATTTTCTGTCCGTGTTAACGCGTCCATCTGTGTCAAGTCCGGCTTTAACAGAACAGCCGAAAATAACTGAGCTGGTAATAACAGAATCAGGCATTCTGAACTTACTCCTAAATATTGATACAAAAACTCTCCTCGTCTGGGCGATATATGTAACATGTTTCTGAAATGGAATGCAGAGCAGGTTACTTCCTTCATGCGCACAATATTTATTGCGTCGCTAGAGAAGGCCACAATCTCAGCGGATCGACTTTGTGCAATGGTAATTCCCATTCAATGAGATGGTATCAGACTGATACCATAGATCAGATAGATAAATACGGACTAATAGTATTAAAGGGTTGTTATTATAAGCTAATTAAACATACAATTACCATAACTTTAATTACTAATCTGGGACATAACAATCTCTTGAATCAATGCCAGCCTAGTTGCAAGAGGTTATAAGCACGGTTACAAGAGGTCACACCATGGTACAAGAATTAAATTTTGGGGCATTACGTGCCAAAACCACTATGTGATTAAGACGCACGCCGTAGTGGGGGACTCCGGATTAATTTTGACCACCTGGGATTCTTTAACGTTCATTCAATGCACGGTACACGGTCGCTCTTGCATTTCGCCCCCATCGAAATGTAGTCCCCATAGCAAGGATTTGATCCCGCAACCTCGTGCTTAGCAGTGCAACGCTAGAGCCACTACGCAACCACGACGGGTATGACAACAGCATGATTATGGTAGAAAGACGCAGAAGGAATGACGTCGATAGAACCACGAAGGAAGTACGACGACGACGTCATGGCGTAAATGACATGACGTTAATAATATGACAACGACTGTGTGACGACGACGACATAACGAAAGCGGGATTACGAAGTTAAAAGAAGAAGGATAGTACGACCACGACGGCACCACGATGACGCTATGACAACGAACGCATGACGACGACTATGCGACGACGATGCAATGACGACGATGACACGACAACGGTATGAGGATTATAGGCGTCAGCCAATGGTTCTCACGCCATAGTCGCCACGACTATGGCGTGACGACGACGACACAACGAAGCTGGAATGACGACGATGCAATCACCAGGATGATATCACGAGCACGAGCACGTACCTGTAGTGGCCCAAGCTGATACACAACTTGGGTACTGGGTCTAGCTAGCAAAGCAAAGCAAAGCAAAGCATATCTATCTATCTATCTATCTATCTATCTATCTATCTATCTATCTATCTATCTATCTATCTAGCTAGCTAGCTAGCTAGCTAGCTAGCTAGCTTTGAGACATTTGTTGACTTCAAGTAAAAAAATCCTTGGAGTGAGGGAGGGCAGGTGGCCAGCACATATACAGGGGATCGGAATTTGTTTTGTATTTTTCAAATAGTATTTAAAATAAGTTATTGAGCAATGAGAAAAACAATGACTGTTTGGTACATATTAGCATCTATCACCTCCTTCAGAAGAGTAGGCAGGCGTTGTGCCCCTTCCGGTGGCAGTAGCCAGCCTGCTCCTCGCTTTCCCTTTCCTGTTAACTGTGTATATGTGTTCAAAACAAATAATAATAATAATAATAATAATAATAATAATAATAATAATAATAATAATAATAATAATAATAATAATAATAATCTATAACTAAAACATCTGTGATCATACGTATGGAGCAGAGAATTCCTTCAATGCTGGAAGGTTTTGTACAAGTTCAGCCTTCTCATTTCAATGCTTCACACAAGCTGAAGGGGCGCAGACTCAGAGATAAGTGGCTGTCTTGTACACATGAATGAATGAATGAATGAATGAATAAATGAATGAATGAATGAATGAATGAATGAATCCTGGGGTTTTACGTGCCAGAACCACGGTTTGATCATGAGGCACGCCGTAGTGGGGGACTCCGGATTAATTTTGACCGCCAGGGGCTCTTTAACGTGCCCACCATGCACGGGACACGGACATTTTTGTGCTTATACACATTCAGATTGATAGAGGATTTGTGTTCATTGGCTGCGAAAAAAAGAAACGCGGACTTAACGAACGAAGCTTTGGTGAAGCGGTAATTTAAATACTTTACAAATTACGGAAATAGGTACAATTGTCTTTGCTTTCATTCTGTGCAGCGTGCAACCTGACAAACGGATGAGCAGCCATGTTAAACCCCGAAATGTAAGCAAAGATAGCTTTGCCTTGAAATATGGGAGCAGATAATATTGAAATGTTGCTTTGTGTGCAAAAAGTTCGCTTCTATCAATTCATTTGTCAAGTTTGACGAGTGTGTATACAGAAATTAACAGCCACCGACGCATTCTGAATATACACCAACAGCAAACATAGTAAGCCACTGCGTCACTTCGCGCATGCGGAGAGGTTAACGCCAACACAGACAAATACGCATGTGAACAAGGCAGTCAGACGGCCCACATATGCGTAAAAGTCACTGTGAATATTCAGCTGTGTTCCGCCGCACAAATGAAGTGACTATTCGTGTATAACTTTTTCCTTTCATTTTTTTTGTTGTTGCTAGTGAGACGTTGCATGTGGCTGCATCATGACGTTCGAATGGTGTGTCACGATAAAGGCCACTGCATAAATTGTTGGTACCTCCCTCGTGCCTGGAGGCGGAGCAATTGCCGGCCAGGTCTGCCAAGCTAAGAGCGCCTGTAGCAACATCATCACCACCGCCGCCGCTTTTCAGCACACGTACAATCCTGGATACTATATTTTCAGGCGACCCGATTCAAGTGTCTACGCCACAAGGCAAACATTCAAATGAAGGAAAAAAATTATGCTTGCGCTGGTATCGGTTATCTTTATAACACTATACGCACATGATGTAACCACTTTCACTATCTGCATTGTCAGCTGACAACCACGAAAGCACAAGAACGGGCTTGAAACAATCCATCGAGAAAGTGTAACATACTATATTACACAACCGATAGTCCGGCACTTAGCAAGTGTGGCTAACGTTTGTTAAGAATCCTATGTTACCCACCTCGACAAACCACCTTCGCATTTTCAGTGATTCTAATGTCAGCACAGAAAGCGCTGGTAGATGGGTAACGTAAGTGGCCTCATCTTTGGGATATCTATCTTATAAATTAACAGGGAAATCTCGGGAAACTGACGGGAGAACACCATCAACACCACTTGACTTCTTGTCTAAACTGACGTTATTTTCCGGGCCACTTAGGGCTCCCTTGCCCCCGATATCAGCACTAGCTGTGCCCCTACCTACAGATACGTTTATCAATTGACGAAATAAAAAAAGAGGCAGAAAGCTGTGTTTTTTTATTTACAGTTATTGCCCAGTTTGTACTCCTTTCTTTATGTTATTTTTTACGCACGGGATATATCAGCCAATTCTAACCCAGGACGTATTTTTTCCAGAAACTCCATAGTTTGCGCCCGTTTTGAATATGCTTTTTTATTTCTATTTCCTGTGCAGTCCTTCCCGCTTTAGCGCAACATATTTTTTGATCGAGTTTAATCAATTAGCCCCAAACCAAAATGCTTCCATATGTATGCCAAGTTGCGTCGTTGCCTTACCATTGGCGATCTTCCGACTCTGCATAAAGAATGGCCGAAGGATACAAGAATACACTGAGGGCTCATGCCCGAAGACTGGTTCAGCTAGTGCGTTCACAGGCCCCAATGGCGCCAACGCCGTTTGTTAAGGTTTTATGACAAGACATCGCTTACGAGTCCAAAACTATACGCCATCTTAGAGGCGACGACATCCATTACTAGTACAAAACCACCCGAAAAATGAGTTATCTATAGAGTCAAAGTTTGCACTCGAGCTACAGAGCAACATTTTGGTGAGAAGTACGCTTAACGAAATCGCCGTACAGTGCGCGGAGATGACTCGCGCTGCATAACTGCGTGGACATGAGATGACGTTTCAGTGGGCGCCCAGCTCCTCTGGTATGCAGGGTAACCAAATGATCAAATGTCCGAACGTGCACACGCACATGGGGGACGACCACACTTCAGGCGTGACGTAAGAAACGTCCAACGTAAGATTTCAGTGGCCAGATCAAAGGCAGCGCGGTGAGATGACAAGGCGAAGTCATCCATTACGCATAAAGCGCATGCTGCTCTGAAACCCTCTGTGTATATGAACTAACTGTCAAGGGTTGAGACTTTGTTTAATCATCTTCACCCGACAATCGCACTGGTGCCAGTTACATAAGCCATGTTATTTTGAAATAACACCGCTCAAATTCTCCATCTTGCGCGCTCGATGAAGACGTGTTCTCAGTATGTTCGTTTTATCCCCACCAAAGGAGGCATCTTTTGTACCTCTCCATTATACTCGGGCCATGGTCTGCTTCAAGTCTATGGAGAAGAGCGCATCTATTGCCATGAAAAACGTTTTGATTAGCTAGGTTATGTGCTCAAAGTACTAGTGTACATTCCGCGTTCGTAATTTATTTGTTTTCCCTTTACTATTCAACGACCTCACTGTAGTTTTTCAAGGCGTAACTGCCGGCGTGTGACTTTCGATCATCTTTTATTTTTGAGAAAAGAGAAAGAGAGAATCCGAAAGTTCTAGCAACCCTGGTTCATTCTGTTTACCTATATACCCATAGATGAAAGTCCGGATATATCTAAACAATATGCAATATAAGCAACCATTTTTTACTAACATTAAGAACAGCGCATGCGGTAAAACAAATTTTGCCACAGATGCGAAAGAATTCGGTTGTCTTTAAGGTCCAACATAAGTTGAAAAAAAAGAAACAAGCCTGCGCTTGCGTTTACTTTCCCACGGCGGCTGAAAGTGCAAATTAGACAAATACATACACTACTGCTCGGAAGATAATCCATCATTTTCGTGCCTCAATGTCGTTATTTATTTGACTTTATCTGCTCGCCCAATCGCGTGTTCGTGCCTTCTGTCGCTCACCGCTTGAGCGCCCTCAAAGGAACCGCGCGGGTAGCAACTCTCTGCTTGGCCAAGAAGGCGGGCGACCCCTTGAAGTGGTGGGGCCTTGAGACAGAACTGCCACGTCTACGCCAATCACACTATGCAAATTTAATGGTAATGGACGCACTAGGCGGAGAAAACCGAGCTTTCGCAAACATGGCGTGATAAGCGCTCCGTCTCGCTGAATTCTTCATAGAAGCGCGCAGAGGCAGGCAGCAGCGGCGGGTGTCTCCGATGACTGAAGACGATGCCCCCGGGATGTTCGTAGTCGCGAGGTGTTGCGGGCACGACGGAATGACGAGAATACACACTGGAGATGCCCGAGTGCTCAAAGCGCACCTCACGCCTGCCTCTCGATATACGACGCATTCTCGCACGCTCTTTCCATATTCGGCGGGCCAAATAGGGATACCACCGCCTGATTGACTGGAAGAATCGGTTTGAAAACGTGATTAAGCAAAAAAAAATAACAAGCCAGTCGAATGCACTGATGTCCTTTCGTTCTTCTTTAATGTGGCAGATTTTAACGGCTAACTTTTATCCAGATGTCCTTTGTGTTAAATTTAATTAACGCGTGCATTTTTTAGCGTAATCCTGTTATAGCGCAGCCGTTCAGCTATAATACGGTGAAGTAGGATTGCATTTGCGGATAGTGCAGTAAAGCGTCACTCGAACGAAGGTTTCAGTTGCACGTCATCGTTTAAAATTCTCGGTGGGCGTTACGTTGAACCCTATGAAAAGAGTACCCGTTGAACTAGCTCAGTATGAGGCAACATTCTGTTCTGATAACTTTTTCGCAACCACGGCGGCGCCTGTACAGTGTGCACTGGCCTTATTTTGGTTAAGAAGTTGACTTGTGGTAATACAGCTTATTGACACTCCAGTTCGTACATTGTCATAATTTCTTGCAAGAACTGTTCCCGGATAAGAAATAAAAAAAGAAAACAATGAAAGCGGCAAGCTGCAGTGTCTCAGTTTGCCTGAGAGCGATTCAATGGCGATGGATCTCACTCGACGGCAATCGATTAAACACACCAGTGCTCTTTGGGCATCAGCAAGATAATTAGGTGCGCTTCCACGTGATTCGAAGACTAAATAGGCAGCCGCATTGTAAAAAACGCCTTTTTAAAAGCACAACTGTAGAATTTTTTTAGCGTAATTCTGTAGGTTACTGAAAGATGCCTCAAATGCCTTGAAAGGTTATAACTAAATCGTTAACTGAGCTTAAAGTTTTATTTGAATCTTCAACAGAGGCTCTGTTTTTTGAAAAAAAGTGATGTTTTTGCACACGATTCAGTTAAGAGAAGTTTCATCGAAACAAACTCTTTTTCATAACCGAAGAAATTTGGGCCTATCGGTATACCATGGTAAAGGAAGTGGAATAGCGCAAGTGCCTGAAAAGAATACAAGAATAGCGATCTGTCTTGCTTTGTATTCTTCTCACGTACTTGCGCTATTCTGAATGCAGAACTATTTTTCTGTCCGTGAATATAGGCAAGATAAAATTTCACTGTGCAGTCTGCTCGAACGTAACGGTTGTAATGTACGTTATATATGTTGTACGTAACGGGTGTTATATGGCACGCAAGTCATAATCGGTAAGCGGCTCTCGTTATCACTTAACTTTGTAGGATGCATGTCGGACTAACATGTGGAATGGTTGAAAAATGGTGTCATCAGCGAAGTCGCACACAACGGAAGTTTAAACGCCCACGAAGGCAAAATTCCAAGCACGGTAGACAACAAAGAAGAGTATGATGGTGATGAAGCTTTATTCAAGTGTACGGCTTGTCGGCCTACGCGGTGAAACTTAATGACTGCTATGAAGATAGCAAAGAAGTTTCAAGTTCGTCGCACTCCACTGTAACGAGGTGGTACAAGTAGAACGCATTTTTTACCTGTATATTGCCCAAGAGGAGCTGATACTTATCCTGAAGGAGATATGCTGCACATTTTATGTGGCCTACATACGCTGAACAACTTTTTCCTTTTAATCGTAGTACTAACAACAATTTTAGCCTTGTCAAACACATCCATGCCTCATTGTTTCCCTGAGAAGGCTTAAGCTTTAATCTCATTCCTGCTCGCGCTATTGCAGCATGAGGAAGTAAAAAAAATGTTGCAGTTTCACCCATAATGAAAAGCAGTGGCGCGAAAGCCAGGACAATACTATGCGCTGTATGTTTTGCACTGTTTCGTGTGGTATCGTTTGGAATAAACATTCGCTGATGCGCACGAGCATATATCCTTTCCGAAAAAGAAGAAGAAGAAGAAGAACAAAAAGAAGAGAAATAAGAAGTCGATGATGCCTGAGCCATAAAATGAAGCCATCATCACCATCATCATCATCACCACCACCTCAAGTTCGAGTCGTCCTCATTCGTGAAGAAGGCGCTGTCCGGTGGTAGAGAAGCGGAAGATGCGCCACTCGTTTTGCCTCCTCTTTCCTGCCCTGCCTTTGTCTTCTTACCAACTACCTGCGTTTATATTCTTAGCCACGCCGCTGGTTTATGGATTCGCTGTAGAGCACGGCGCCAGCCAATTGTTTTAACGCGCGCTCCAGAGTCCAGGAACAGAACACATCGTTTGCGCGTGACGTGACGTCTGGCATTCCGACCGTGCAGTCGCCGTCGCTGGTGCCATGCTTCGATTGCTCGTTCATTCTCTGTGGACTACAACGCGTCCGCATGTGCGACATTTCAGTCGTGATGATGCCGAAAGGCAAGTGTTACGGCTTTTGCCCTTCGTATTTCTATGTGTCTGTGAGTCCTACGTGAGCAACCTACGAGGCAAGGTCGAAATCTGCGGCGGCGTGCACCAAGCTATTGGTCTGCGCTGATGCCACTGCAGACTCGGAGTTGTTGCCAGCCACAACGCAAGCGGATATAATTAAGAATTTGTTCCTGTCAACAAATTACGTAACCTTGGAGCAAATAAAGGCCTCGAAATTACAGAATGCTCATAAGTACTCCATAAAAGGCTGAGCGAAAAAAAAAACAATGTAGCGATACGGCTACATTTGGAGCGTGTCGGCGTATCAGCGAGGTGAGCAAACAACGAATGAATTCTTGCACAGAAGTGAAAAGGACAGCTAAATTATCTCGTTTTTATTCTACGGCTCAGTAGTGGCACAGCCGATTTTTGACGCGAGCGGTAGTAATCGCCCAGTTTAATTTGTGTCCTACTGAGCTCGGGCACAGAGCAATAAAATGGGCTACAACCTTTCTCACATACACTGTTTTGTGGCGCTCATTGATATAGCTGTCAGTCCACCAGTAAACGTAAATCCGACCTTACGGGCATTAGGTCGTACGTTCGCACAAATAATTGCACGTTTATTGCCATAACCGATTTTCGCAGCAACATAAGGTCTCGCAATGAAGTCATCAAGCCAACACAACTTTGGCAAAGTAATTCCAAGCAATATTTTGTTACTTCGATTACCATTCTTAGGATTCTTCAGGCACTTTTCGGGGACTGTCTGTCTATCCGTCGTCTGCCTCTCTATATCTCTAACCGTCTGCACGCCTATCTAGTACACTGGGTAGTCCACAGTCTAATGGTTGGAGCCATCAGGCTGCTGTGATGAGGGAACTGGGTTCGAAACTTATCGTTGGGCCAATAAACAAGTTTCACGCCAACTTTGGTCACTTGGTATATGCCACTGGGTATGCGCGGCTCTTGAATGAATCTCTTTGATGTCAACTTGAGTTACTGGGTATGTGTAACTACGCAAAATGCAAAAAAAAAACTCTTTCAAATTTCTTTAGTCGTGGGACCAGTCGAATCCGCATCACACATATTCTGACGATCTTTTCCGGATGTGTATTCACATATGCGACACGCGGGGACTTCGCTGTGGCGCAAGATGGCGCAGCCTCTCTACAGGGAAGCACGAGCGAGCATTGTGTACTGGCAAAAAAATAGCGCGATAAACAAGGGACGAGAAAGAAACACGACGCGAGCGCAGCTCGTTATGTCTACCGCCCTATTCTACGTCAGCATGGGATACCAACTCGCCCAGCGTTCAGTCCTTCTAAGAGCATCCTGGCTGCAGACACGCCTCGCGCATAACGTGTTTGTGTGGTTGCAATATGTTGTGTTGGCGCATTGCTTCAATGCTAATCGCAGTAACGTCAGCATTCATCGTAAAAATGGTTCTACAGGTCGTTTTCTTTTTTTTTCATTTTCAGGTGCTAGTTGGTTACGAGAGAGGAGAGACAAAGAGGAGGAAAGACAGGGAGGTTAGCCAGTGTAAGTACCGGCTGGCTACCCTGTGCTGGGGAAAGGGGCAAAGGGAATAAAAGGAGAAAGAAGAAGAAGAGGAGAAAAAAAAAGAAATCGGAAAATTCACGCAGTAACGCGATAGTACGCGATACAACACTCAAAGGCGATCGCACAATTTGCATGTCCTTAAAAACTTCAGCAAAGCCCTTAAGGCCTTGAGTGCCGAAGCCCGTCTGGACCAGTGTGCTAGAGCTTTTTCCTCTGTAAAGGGGCGATTGTCCAGTTTTTTGAGCGCGGTCACGAGCACTGTTCTTGGCACTTTGTAGCTGGGACAGTCACAAAGGAGGTGCTCAATCGTCTCCTCGCAACCGCAGGTGTCGCATGTAGGGCTGTCGGCCATTCCAATGCGGAATGAATAGGAGTTCGTGAATGCCACGCCGAGCCACAGGCGGCACAGAAGTGTTGCTTCCGCTCGTGGTAACCCTGGTGGTAGACGGAGTTGCAGACATGGATCCAATCTGTGGAGACGTGCGTTCCTGAACTCATTGGTGTTCCACAGATTCTGCGTAAGCTCGCGGGCGAGGGAGCGAAGACTTGTGGCTGCGTCTGTTCGTGACAGTGGTATTGGTATGACGTGGGCACCATCGTGGGCCGATCGGGCGGCATCATCCGCACTGTGATTGCCCGAAATTCCGCAGTGACCCGGTATCCACTGGTAGATGATGTTGTGCCCCTTGTTGATTGCGTGATGGTGAAGTAGTCGGATGTCTACCACTAGTTGCATATTTGGTCCGTGGTTGAAAGGGGACATCAGACTCTGGAGAGCTGCCTTCGAGTCACAGAAGAGGGACCATGACTGTGACGATTTGTGACAAATAAACTCTAGAGCAGCACGGATAGCTGCGAGTTCAGCAGCCGTCGATGATGTATTGTGAGACATCTTGAACTTGAGGGTGACAGAGTCTGCGGGAATTACCACTGCTCCAGCTGAGCTATTAGAGGAGACAGAACCATCCGTGTAAACGTGGATGCGTTCTTTGTGTTTGCATTGTAGGAATGAAAGCACGGTTTGTTTGAGGGCGAAAGATGACATCTCCGTTTTCTTTTTGATACCGGGAATAACAAGAAGAGCCTGGAGTGGATGGAGGCACCACAGCGGTAGAGATGGTCGTGCTGCAGGCGTGAAGTTTGATGATAAAGTTCCGTGGTTGGCGACAATAATCCTGCTAAACGCTGAACGAGGTCGAGCGGCAGGAAGAGAGGCGAGATGATGCGATGGAAGTCGCGCGAAGTGCCTGATATGCATCCTTAAAGCGTCGACTTGAAGATACGTATCGATAGGGTGGTCATGCGCGATGGCTATTGTTGCTGCCGTGGATGCACATCTCGGAAGTCCAAGGTAAATTCGTAGAGCTTGAGCTTGTACAGACTGGAGGGCACGGAGGTTGGTCTTACTGGTCCCACCCAGTACAGGTAAGCTATAGCGCAGGAGACCGAGGAACAGTGCGTTATAGAGTTGGAGCATCGCACTCACAGACGCACCCCACGACTTTCCCGCAAGAAATCTGAGCACGTGGGTTATCATGAGTAATTTCCTTTTTAGGTATGAGATATGTGGACTCCAGGAGAGGTCTCGATCTATTATCACTCCTAGAAAGCGGTGCGTCTTCTCGTAGGCAATCGGATGTCCATTAATTCTGACAATGTACGGTTCTATTGCTTTGCGCGTGAAAGCGACCATAGAGCACTTTTTGGAGGACACCTCCAGGCCTCGCGCTCGAAGGTAACCTGATGTTAGTGTGGCCGCTTTTTGAAGTCTGGCGCGCACCTGCGGACGCGTCGCTCCTGAAGACCAAATGCATATATCGTCTGCATAGATCGACACATGGACGGATTGCGGAAGGGTGTGAACCAGGTCTATGAGCACGAGGTTAAATAGAGTGGGACTCAGGACTCCGCCTTGTGGTACGCCACTTTAGGTGTTGTGTTGTGATGATGCGCCATCCTCTGTTTGCACAAGGAATGACCTATCCTTCAAGAAGCTGAGTATCCACCGAAAAACAAGGCCGCCTAGGCCAACATTGCTCAAAGCGTCCTTTCCTAGACAACTGGCCAGAGCAATGGGACGATAAGACGCCACGTCTAGGGGTGATTTACCTGGTTTGAGCAGAGGCACAAGGCGGCTGGACTTCCATGCAGCAGGAACCACTCCTTCACGCCATGAATTATTGTACACGCCTAGAAGAGCATGCCGGGCTGTTTGACCGAGGTGTCCGAGAGCTGCGTATGTCACCCCGTCAGGCCCAGGCGATGAGGAACGTCTGCACGCTGCCAACGCCGCCTGCAATTCCTCGATGGAAAACGGATTGTCCATACGAGAATCCCGCGAGATTGGAACATCACAGGGATCACGTGTAACGAACGATGGCGGTAGACCAGCAACCTTGACACAGAAGTCCTCCGCTACGTCGATCTCTCTGCGAGCTTGGTAGAGAGCCAGGCATTTGAAGGAGTGGCGTTGTTGCGGTGTTGTTCGAAGACCACGCACCATGCTCCATATATGTGACAGGGGTTTATGCGGATCAGGGGAATCGCAGAAGGTTTTCCACCTTAGAGACTGCAGGGAGTTGATCCGACGCTGTATCTTCTTCTGTATTCGTCTCGCCTCCCTTAGGTCGTAGATGGACTTGGTGCACCGGTACCTTCGTTCCGCGCGACGGCGGATTGCTCGAAGCCGCTCCAATTCTGCTTCGAATTCGGAAAACTTAGGAATAGGCCTAAAAGCTCTTGTGGCTTCTTGAGCAGCGGCGTTAATTAGCTTTTCGATGTTGCCAGGTAGACAGTCCTGGATCTCTTGGCAATTCTTCTCCATGCGGAACGTGTATTGAGGCCAGTCAATGTGACGAAGAACTGTGGTAGACTGTGTCTTGCGTATGCCGTCGATTTTAACATACGTTGGGACGTGGCCACTACCATGCGTTTCGTTGTCCGTAAACCATTTCACACTGGCACTGAGGCATCTCGAAACAAAAGTCAAGTCCAGGCAGCTGCTGTATGTCAATCCCCGCAGAAAAGTAGGACTGCCATCATTTAGGCAGCAGAGCGCACGGTCCGACGCGAAGGATAGTAGACGTCTTCCTCGGCAATCCATCTTTAAGCTTCCCCATAGCGGATGATGCGCATTGAAGTCGCCGGTAATAACCCATGGTCCAGGTGTCGCTGTTAAAATTGCACTTAGTCTCGCGTTGTGAAGGTGAAATGTAGGCACCTACGAGCGTGCGTGCGACATTCTTGCATTTTATCGTCAAACATACGTACTGATTGTCGTCATGAGGTGCCACTGGGTGTGAAACATACGTGTAATCGCATCTGATGTAAACGATGACTTTGCTGCGTTCGCTACAGGAAGCAGACATGAAAGCTTCATATCCTGATAGGCGGATGGCGTTGTCAATGTTTGGTTCACAAATGACGATTATTGGAAATTTGTTCTTAAAAACAAACGGACGAAAGTCCGAAATGCGGGATTTAATGCCTCTGACATTCCATTGGAAGAGAGACACTTCCTTGAACTCTTTAAGGAACGAGTGTTGAGGAGCAGCCATGGTGCTTCTCAAGACCGGACAGTACTGGATTCAGGGCGTCCAGTATATGAAGTGCGCCTCGAGCCGCCGGAGTATGTATGGCGGTCAGTACTACTCGTAGCGTGTTCATAAGGGCCCTTATCATGGTGACAATTTGTTTGTCGTCGTCTAGGTTGCTGCCAGAAGGTGAAGCATGATTCGGCGAGCGTGCAAAATCTTGTCGCTCCACTGGTGGATCTAGCCGTGGCAACGGCGGTCACTCCTCGCATGAGGCAATGATGTTACCGACTTTCTGCTTAGGATCCTCATTGCTACTATTGCTAGTTGTATGTGGAAGTTTGTGGACTGTCAATGGACGCGGTGCATCCTTAGCAATAGCAGTGGGCTTCCTAGATCTCCGGCGACGTGAACGTCGACGACGCAGCTTAGCGGCAGCCTCCCTGTGCGAGGAACCATCCCTGACCATTTGCCTCAAGACTTCCGCCTCATTTTTCACATGTGGGCAATTCTTTGAAGTTGCATCATGACAGCCCTCACAATTGGCGCACTTTTGGTTTTCTGCACGACAGGCGTCGGAGCTGTGCGACCCAGAGCAACGTGAGCACACGGCAGCATTTGTGCAAACCGCACTAACGTGCCCTATCCTTTGACACTTCCTGCAGTGAAGCGGCTTTGGCACAAAAGGTCGTACTATGTGTCGGAAGTGACCGACCTTGACGTGTGACGGTAGGCTGTCTCCTTTAAAAGTTAATTTCACACACTGCGAGTTCCCCAGGCGACGGGCTTGCAATATGGCAATTCCCTCTGTCGCCGGCTTGATGAGTATGTACAGGTCAGCATCGTCAGATGTGGCTTGGCGGTTGATCCGGTTTAAATTGTCGCTAGCAGCCACAGGCACAAATAGACTTGTGAGGTCTGATGGCTTTCGCGTAGGGATCACAGTTGCCTTACTCGTGGAAGGAGATGTCCTGACGAGTCGTCTCTTTGCTTTGTTCTTCGCTACGGGCGCGAAGTCACTGTCATCCGAGGTTTCATCACTGGTCGCTGAGTAGATCACAGTGTCCTCGCTGTCGGTGTCACTCGGGCGACTAGACCGCTTTCTCGGAGCGGCCGCTGTTGACGTAGAAGGACCAGGGACCCCTCCAGGTGACTCCACGTCCATCGCCGTAGTTAAGGGAGCGGCGTCTCCCACAAGGTAGCTTCAAATTCGCAGAGACAAAAAAGCAGCGTTCCACACAGTCAGGCTACTCAAGCAAGAGAGTTACAAAAAGAGACAGTTAGAGAAGCGGAAAAAGCGATCAGCCTGCCTAAACAGTTGCCCACAACTCTGGCCACGCAGCATAACCGACGGCACGGCTTGCCTGTTATTAGTAACCATCTGTTAGTAGTGCGTTTTTCTATATTGCGCTGATGGTGTTTTTTCCTTACCTGTGATAAAGTGGCGACCACAGACACGGACGTTGTCAAGGTTCTTCAAGTCCTTTCTATTGATACAGGCAAGAAAAGAGGCGCAGGCACTTTTCGGAGAAAATCCCCAATTTTTCACACTCCCCAGTTATTACTTCAGGCAAACTGTGCATACTAACGACCGGTTCTTTGCAACTGGGCCTCTTAACAGCGTTGCTCCTCTTCGGCAACCAAGTAGTATTGGCCATATAGACAGTACTGAATAAAGGGAAAATCAGACATTCAACTGTTCGTAGCAATTGCTACAAAGGAAACCCATACGGGTTCCTCGAAAGAAAAGCCTCATAGTTAAGGAAAAATCCGTCCTGGTCCGGGACGAATTTTCTTTCGAGGAACCCGTATGGGTTTCCTTTGTAGGAATTGCTACGAACGGGTGGATGTCTGATTTTCCCTTTATTCAGCACTGTCTATATGGCCAATACTTTCCCTTTATTTCCCTTTATTCATTACTTCTCTCCACCTTGCGGGTTTCCGCAGAACTACTACGTCATAGACAGTACTGAGCACGAAAGAAGAAATACGCAGCGACGCGTAAATTGGACCTCCTAGTGCTTTGCTTCGCTGCCAGATCGGATGGTACCCGGTAATGGCGGACGCGGCCACGGAAGCGCGATTCCAAATCTAAGACGGCGCAACACGGGAAGTTCCAATTAAGTTCCAGTTCCAGTAATCTGGGAAGTTTTGCTGAGGACTGTTGCTCTTACGTGCGTTTGCGTATAGATACTACGGAGGAGGACGCGCTTTGCTCCGTTTGTCACTAGCCGAGTAGCATTACGTAACAGCGGATAAATACTCCGGAATAAGCTCGCTCTCAATTGAAGTTTCGCAACGCCGGGCCGAAGCAATGCGATCATGCATGACTAGGAAGTCCTTGGTTCCAGTAGCATGTTCGATAGATACTTTTTTTTAACTGCCAGTTTCGCCCAAAGGGCGAAGCACTGACTGCGATAGCAAGGATTGGCGTTGCGCTTAATTTCTCGAATAGTGTAATAACTATACGCGGGTCGGACTAACGCAGACAAGACATATGCGGGTGCGACAAAGCTTTCTGGCATCCTGAAATGCATTAATACGCCGCGTAGGGTCTATAATGACATCGCACAGGCACCACTACGCTCCCCGTAAAGAGCCACGCTAGTAAATTACATCACTTTAAGGTCTGCGCATATATATAGTTTTGCACTTTCAATATTTAAGATTATGATAATATCTAAAGAAAAGACATGCGCTGTGAATTTTACGTTTAATGACATTTGTTTGTGGGCTGCCATTCTCAAAATATATATATGATTTAGTCAAGAACCTAAGATCTGGCATGAGCAATTTTAGTGATAAAATAGTGTAGCAATATAATCCGTATATAACGGCACGGATAAGCTTATGCCCTACATATACCGAAAGATATATGCGGAGCCTCACGGCGACGCCGACGGCCAAAATTCGCTTGGAGTGTTGCCTTCTGCAGTAGGTGCTCCTTTTTCTTACGCTTCACCACCAGGTCTCACAGGAAGGGTTCCAGCCAAAGGGAGCGAAGCTTCCCAGCGCGAAGCGCGGGGTGGGGCAGTTAGGTAGATGCCAATTTAGCAGCCGCATACCGATTAATGATTGCACCTTATTAATGCGAATTTATTTTAATATAAAATATCCATTTTGAGGTTTTAATGAAGCTCTTGTTCCCATGTGCCCAGTAGTCCTGCCGTCACCGATGACCCTGCCACTGGCAGAGCGCCGAAGAGGCCCTGCGAAGCGGCAGGCCTTATGTTACGTGCGCCCCAGTAACACGGGCAAACAACTGAGGACCAAAAACGTACACATAACCGTTGCGGACTCCGCATCGGCCGCTATGATCACGATAGAACGGAAGTTTAAGCGGCGCTTAAACGGGGTGGAAGCAAATAAAGTGGGCGTCGTCCTCCTTAGTAACCCGAGCAAACGCACATTAGAAGCAAGAGGCGTCAGCAAAAAGTCCTGAGATTACTGCAACGGAACTTCCGGTGTTGCGCCATTTTGGCTTCTGGATCATGCCTCACGGAAGCCACCGGAAGTGACGCACGTGGGAACTGTGAATTATCAGGGAGCAGGCTACGGCGTCGACGGAGTGGCCGAGAGGTAACATCTTCGACTTGGAATCTGTGCGCTCGAAGCTCGAATGCGGGAGGGCGCATTGCGACTTTGTTTCCGTATTATACTGAGGGGGGGGGGGGCAACAAAATCTCAGCGACACAATACCTTTTAAAGTCGGCTCTTGTTCGCAATCGGTATGTTAAGGTACTGAAAAAAAGTACCTACTTGATCAAATTACACAGACCCGCTCGCATCAGAACCTTCATATGTATACGGACAGATAGTCAATCGCTCCTATTCATTCAGATAAATGTGTTTTTTTCCTAAACACACAGAAACAGGTTTAAGGTCACACGACCGTTTGTCACCTTCACTATTGATTCTGAATTGCAGCGTCATTTGGTGGCTTTGAAATATACAATGCATTCATTTTTCGTTGCCAGCGACGACGCAGCAGTACGACTCGCAAAATATATCGATTGTCGCGAAAGCCAATGGGAATAAAATTATTATACGCTTGACATACGTCACCTGCATATAGTATTATTACAGCGAAGCTCTTTATGGCTAGGCTTCCGTACATTTTTCGTGTCCGTCAACAAATCTGTGACCAAAAATTATCATCATCAGCAATGGCTCGTGCCCCTGCTCGCGCGTTCGTCGTATACTCGTCGTCTTCCACAGCTGGCTCCGATGCCGCTCTTCATGCTAGCGTTCCCATACTGCGAAGGCATTCCCTCTACGAAGGCGCTGACGGCACTGGCGCACTGGCAGTCGGTGCGGTGACTTCGGCCTCAAATTCTTTGCCTCAGTATATCGCGAAACGAAAACACGAATGTATATAACGAAAGTATAACGCCAATGAACGCGGATGTATAAAAATAAATGTGCGTCTGTACCTTTCGTCAGGATGACCACCATACAAGGCAATAGATCTGTTCGTACCTTTGTTCAAAATTCTGTGTCACCTTTATGTCGTGTGCTACACAACTTCACTGGTCGTCCACTTTCACAGAGCGGAATTGCTCATGATTTTTCTTTATACCAGCTTATTGTTGCCGCACACTCGTGGTTCTACTTCAAAAAAGATGAAAGCCATTGTTCACCGGGGTGCACTCATGGTCCGAAGAGGTTATAAGATTCTGGCGATGCAGTATGCGATCCCATCGAGACACACCAGCGGACATCAAAATGTCCAGTGGAGTGAGCCCATAACGGCTATTGCTGTAAAATAAACAAAGCATTGTCACTTACGACGGTGGCGTAACGCATATGTGATTTGATTCACCATTCGAAATAACAAGGAATGCTGAACTACTGACCTCACAAGACGCAGACGCCACGCTGTACATAGCGACATCACTACAGCTATGATCGATGGCATGTAAGCGTGGTTTTGAGCGTTGCCTTAAGGTGCGACTTACGGACGGTCTTAAAAAAACAGCGGAAGCGCGTGATGTTGTTTATTATTAGACATTCTGTTCAGGCGAGCAACTCTAAGCTCTTTAGTATAGAATCTGCAGTCACTTTAGAGGGAAACCGCGAAGAACATTATCTAACGGCTATAAAGGATAAGAAAAAGCGACTATGCGGTATGGGAAAGCGCGTATATAGTTTAAGTTTTGCTTCTAGCTCTCTTTCACTTAAAGCTTTTTTTAAGCACTCGCAATATTTTTCGCATACATGCAAAGTAACTTATATGCACTTGGAACTATCGAGAACTGTAGTTGCAGGCGCAAATGAAAATTCTAGAGTGTTCGTACTTCGTAATTAAAGTACGTTCTTCTATCGCAGCCGCACTAAACGTGCGGCTGCGACGCCTGTCCGTTGCACGCTGTGAACATGTTTGTAGCCCTGCTCAGGAACCCAATACTTTTGTTTGGCGAATACAGGGGCTCATCGGTTTTGTCGCCTACCATTTGACTCTTTATCGGGAACGGCATGCGAGGCCTGTATCTGTAGACAAACATTCACAGCCTTCATACGCGCATGATCCCGAACATGAATCACCTTGTGTTTGTGGTAATAAAGACGCTGTTCGAACACTGCCGGTTCAAAACGTTCACGTTCTTCGAGGTCTGAGCCCGACCATGCTGTAACGTTTAACATTCAACTCGCTACGGAGATTCACATACGAGCACTATACACAGCGACAACTCCAACGACGTATTCCACTACCACTTCCCCAACTTTACTGCGAGCTACTTTATTGCAAGGAACCTTCAAAAGGCCCTGCCGCTAAATTTTCCAGCTTGTTGGTGGGCAAGTTGGTTGGCACATTGTGAATTCATTGTAGCGCAAATGTGTGAAATGAATAAGGAAAGTGAATCGAGCTCGTCGTTGGAAATGTCTAAAGAAGAGATTCGTCGCGCCAAGAGCCATAAACGACAACGAGCTCCGCGACAGAGGCAGCGGGAGTCGACCGACGAAGAAAATATTCCGTGGTTGGCACAGCCAAACCGTCTGTCGTCTTTTTTTAGTAGAATTTAGTTATAGCGAAGAAAGACACAAATGGAAATGTTTCGAGACGATGCTACCAGGCATCGAGCTGCCTTCCCCGAAACAGGGCCTCTCACACATTCCGGCCATCTCCCACATGGGAGCCAACAGCGCGCATAACGGTGCACGCTAAAGAACAGCAGGTGGCCAGATGTAATGCGCAACCTTCCACTACGATAGTCTCTCATAAACCTCGTGTCGCTTCTAGCCGTTGAACCCTACCAATTAAACAGTCGATCAATCATTCGAATCCTGCTGGAAACGTTAGAAAAAAAAATGGTCACAGACGCGTCTCACGTTCTTACGCGAACAGAAGCTTAGTTTCCACCGAACGTTTTTCTCCTCTAAGTCATTTCTGGCCTATAGTTTTCGTATTACACGACTTATTCGCGTGAAGAGGCAAAGCAAGGGTTCGAAGTGTACCTATCGAATCACTTACTCATCACTCAAATTGCAAGCGGTGCTCATAGATAGAATTCGCTTAATAGACGCCTAGCGAGAGACTACCCAGCGTTAGCTATACCTCTTCTGTATATACACTGCCGGAGCCTTTCCTCTCCAACGCAACCACGACAAAATATTTGGGCATTGCTGTACTCGCTGTACTCGAGATGCAACCAAAATAGGCGGTCAGCTCAATCTACTGGAAAATCGTGCCGCGTCCATTTGTCTACAGATCGAGTGGGTCGCGTCATTACGGCTTGCTCTCCCCCCCCCCCCCTTCCTCACGACTCCGTTCCCAAATAGACGTGCGAGCAAGACCCCATTAAATAGAACACTTTCCATAAACTTATGTAGAGGAAGAACAAACTGGCCCCCATAGCGGAAAAAGGAAGCAAGCATGTGTCTAGGATGGCGTTCGCTACTGCCCGTACTCATGGTTGTGCGTGAGCACGTTTCGCTAAATGGGGCAACGCCAGATTTAATTCAATTACGATTCAGCCCTTTAGTCCTACTTGTGAAACTAAGAAGAGATAAACACAATGGCTAGGAAAGACTCTCTGTTGAAAGTGCTGCCCTCTGAGAAAGAAAAAAAAACCGTTATTGTGCGATGAGAGCGGGGCGCTGGAAGTGAAGAAAGTATGTGAACACCAGGCGATCGGCAGAAAGGATCCGATAAAATTGTCGGCGGACTGTGCTTCTGACCGAGAACTTTGAAAACACTTCACAAATTGCGAGTGCACGCTACAAGTAACAGCTTTCCATTACCTTAAAGTGAGGTTGCGTGCGAGAGTACCCCTGCTTATCTTCTTTCTTTCGTCCGTTCCGATCGAGACATCATTTTAAACTTTACAAGCACTATATACCTCTGTGTGTCTCGAATTGTTATTTCATTCATGATTTTGTTTTCTTTTTCTTGAAGGCAACGCGAGTATCCGCTTTTCTTTACCAAAGTGAAAGAAGGTGCCGAAGAAAAACGAAAAGAGACGAACGGATTTTGCAGTGTGAGCTCATAGGTGCTTATTCTTTTGACGTTTCCTTTTTAATGGGGACTCAACTTTGTTCTCGGAATTCCTGTAATGTTTCCGCAACATGCAGCCCCTTCGCGTAAAGTCGGAAACAGCTGGAGCGCGTTTAGCTGCCTGGAGAACTGGGACGGTAGCATAACAAATAAGTTGGAACAGTTTTTCTTCCGACATTTGCCGTCAACGTGGTCATTCCTGCTTTTCTCTAGGAAGGATTACGGAGAGAAGTGCTGCGTCTTGAACTGGCGGGGTCATTCAGCGATCGGCATGCGTCATTTGGATGAAATTTGCAGCGCTGTTTCAAGATTGTGATACTGGTTTGCGGAAAATTGAAACAGAGATTATTTGGGAACTTAAACTGCGCTAGGGACGAAATACCAAGGTAGAAGAAGGCAGGGCGAACGCAGACTCCCAATTGGTTCATTGAAACCACACAATCCTGCCTCTTCAAACAATGCGCATGCACAAGCACAATAATAACCGCGTGATTGTAGAACACTCCCCCCGCCAAGCTCCTATCTACGTCAAAAAAATCAAGCTCTTTGTAGAAAAGATACACTGATGGTTCGCTGACGCACATATCTGGGCCATGGCTTTCTATCAAGGAAAAAAAATTAAATTATGGGGTTTTACGTGCCAAAACCACTTTCTGATTATGAGGCACGCCGTAGTGGCGGCTTCCGGAAATTTAGACCACCTGGGGTTCCTTAACGTGCACCTAAAGCTAAGTACACAGGTGTTTTCGCATTTCGCCCCCATCGAAATGCGGCCGCCGTGGCCGGGATTCGATCCCGCGACCTCGTGCTCAGCAGCCCAACACCATAGTTCTATCCAGGAAGTTTCGAAAATTTCACGTGCCCTTTGGTCCTTGGCTCGCCCTAACAAGATTTGGTAAGGTAAACCTTATATGATTCGACTAATTACTAAGGCCTGTACGAGCCTTATGGTATCGTCTTTTCGCATGGCCACCTTTCGATACGTCCCTCGACGTATCATTTGGGATATGTTGTGGGTTGTGGATTTGAAGGTTTTGAGCGTCTGTGCTGCTCTCCCGTCGCTCTGAAACCACAAACCCAGGACTCACATCGTGGGTACCTTTCGGACCGTGTGGCCCTCAACCACAATGTTATTCGACCCTCTGGATTGGTAGCCTTTCGCGTCTATCCGGATGACCTCGGATTTTTCGGGCGCAAACTTCAGCCTGCCTCCTCGGGGAAATTTCTCCACTAATACTTCCCTTTGGAGCGTATATTCTTTATCCCCTAGGGAACCCCTGCTCGCTCACAGCGTGATGTCGTCCATGCAGAGCGTGTAACCTAGGTCGGGCATCCGATCCAGATCACGTTCGAGGCGACACATCGCCATGTTGGCGATATTACCGCTCCTTGAGGTGTTCCTTTGTTAGGCATTTTTAATGTCTCCGATATGATTTGGCCAATACTGATGTGTGCCTCGCAGTAAGAAAGAAACGCCTTTATGTAAGTGTCGGTACGCTCGCTAAACAACCCGCGAGTTCGAGTTCTTCGAGTATTGCGGCGTGAGAGAGGTTGTCGGAGGCTTCTTTGAGGTCTAGTGCTAGGACTAGTCTCTCGTCGCCGTACGGTACATTAGTTAGAATTTCACAAGAATTCAGGATCAGCAGTCAGACTCTAGAGTGTATAAATGTGGACATTTATCTAGGTTAATTACTCACAGGGGACCTTGCTCATGAGCAGAAAATTTACAGAAGAATAAAAATGGGTGGGAGTGAATGCGGCCGGCATTACCAAATCCTGACGTGAAGCTTTCCATTGTGGTTGAAAACGAATTTGCACAATAATTGCATTCTACCAGTGCTAACATCTGTGCCAAAAACCTGGAGGCTAACAAAGATGTTCGAGAACAAGGCAAAGCGGCCCTGAACCACTTTTTTATCGAAGTGGAGGAATGCATCTGAAGTTAAAATAGGTTACTTCAAAAATGCTTTGACGCAAGAAGCATTTAAATGCGTTCAGCAGAAACGGAATTATTGGCAATAAAACAACCCCTTCGCGGTGCTTCCGCTCCTTCTTCAATTACTTGCTCTGCGAAGGCTAGGACGGAGCGGGGCGTGCCACAAAGTTCCGCCTACTGAATGTGGCGTGCAGTTGAAATTAGATTTTCGATGCTCACGCAGATAACACTACTTCCGATTTTGTCGCCTACAACGTGCCAAACGTGGATATTTACCATAGACATTTACAAGAATGGGAAGATACAAATTAGAAGAGAAAATCTGTAGGATAACACAGAGGACAGTGCCTCGCTATTTGAGGCTCGAGCTTGTTGCCTGAGGACCAAACATACCGGCGCAAATATTTGCAACAAGATGGGGCATGTGCAGGCTGCAACAAAAAAGTCCGAAGACCACTCAGCACATCCTAATGGAATTCGAAGGGATTCAGCCAGTGAAACTCGCAGGTAACGTACACCTTCCAGAAGTGCTTGAATTTAAAGTAGACGGAAGTGTCTACAGGAGAACAGTCGAGATGAGCAACAGACGTTACGAGTAATGATTAAAAAAAGGCAGGGAAAAGATTGATACGACCGGGCCCGTTACATGCACATGTAGCGATACAAGGTAGATGCAGAAGTTCCGGGAAAAAAAAACATAAACGACCATGGAGACGTCTACAAAATGATAGAATTAAAATATGTACATCATACCTGGTGTAAATCAAGCCGGCTAGGTGACTATTTGTCACCGCCACGCTTCAAAGGGGGGGAGGGGTTTGGCAATAAATAATCTTTCTCATCCTGTAATCCAAACGCGGTTGTCCTGAGCGAGCCGCAGTGCGCTCAGCCAGCGGACTCGTTGCGGCAGCCCGCGGCGGACGCGGTACCTACGCTATGTAGCAGGCCTCAGCTACATGCAACTCTAGTGCTATTGCGCAGCGTTTGCTTTGTGCACAACAGGGCTTGAGCTCGCACTCATATACTCCAGTCTAGCCGTGCTTCGTGATGTTGACCATATTTGTCCTGCAGCAACTTGACCGACAGATGGCTGCCACATCCAGCTTGCGCATCTTGAAGCGCTATCAATAGCTCAGTACGTCGCCAGGAGTGAGCGCACGCTGGCAAGCGTGCGTGTGGTCTGACCTTCAGTTTCACGTGGTTCGAGACTAGTTCAGTCTGCAAAGCTAGTCGAAATTAGCGAGACCCGACGGCTCCGACACGGAGTAGCAGGGTGGCCAAAGTTTCATTCCTACGCGGACGACCGCGGCCATGCGCGCGCAGGGGATAGTCGGCTTCTTCCGGAAGTACGTAGTTATGGCGGAAATTCGAGAGCAGGTTTTTGCATACCAAACACCGTTTTCGATTGATGCCAGCTATCGGCCAATAGCACCGCGTATGAAAATCGACTACATTACGAAATAAAGCGTCCCGAAAAAAGTGAGGAGCAAGCTTCTGTTGAAAAGAGAGTGTTCGAGAAAAAGGTCACTTCACGCTCCGCTTGCGAACGCGCCGCGCACGACTGCAAAACTTGGCTGAGATGTTCAAAGCAGCGTACGCTATCCGCGGACTATGTTATTTCACCAAGCACGAGGGGTGGTTCAGGACCCTTTTAAGGACCGCGCAAAGAGTGATGAAACGAATAATGTGAGGCGCAACATTAAGAGACAGGAAGGCAGCTCTGTTGGTCAGAGAGGAAACGCGGATAGCTGATATTGTTACAGAGCAGTGGGGCGTAGTGTGACGACGAACAAAGACGACGATTTGGCCAAGCGAGCATGCGGCTGTTTCAGGCAGCCATCTTGTGTATTCAGAGTTGTTGCAATTTTTAAATACCTTTAAATACGCATACGCTTGACTATTTCTACCCCGTGGCATTTTGGTGGAGGTGCAGGGTATTCCCAAGAGACCACGGAGCTTTGCAGCGGTCGTCGCCTGGGTATTAACATCATGACGGAGGAGGCGGGACCTGCGCCAGCGGCGGCAACCCCAACCATTGTTCTAGCGTATCCGAAAGATGCAGGAACGTTCTGCGGCACCGAGAATGTCAACGTGGAAGATTGGATCGCCATGCACGAGCGTGTGAGCACCCACAACAGGTGGGATGCAACCGTAATGTTGGCCAACTTGATGTTCTACTTGCAAGGCACGGTGAGGGTGTAGTTCGACAACCATGAAGAGGGTCTTACGGATTCGGAAACGTGTAAGCACAAGCTGAAAGGCTTGTTTGGCCGTTCATTCAGCGGAAGAACGCCGCAAAGAAAGAGCTAGCGACTCGTGCGCAAACGTCCACGGAACCATACGTCGCTTGTATCCATTATGCAAAAAAGAGGTGAGGCGTGCAGACAGGACACAAGAGTAGAGAAGTGGACGACACGAATGCCTTGTATCCAGGATGCGCTCGCTCTGTGCCACAAGGTTGACAGTGACATGTGCTACTCGGACAAGGTCAGGCATGTTCAGAAGGGCGTTGCTGACGATGCTTTACATCTGGTAATGTGCAAGAATTGTGCGACAGTTAGCGATATTATCAAGGAGTGCCAAGGCAAAGAACCACCGCACTGCAACATTGCCAACGTCGTTTGCCCGCTTGCCGAGTACAGCTGCGAGTTCCTGATGCGAGGACAGCAGAACGCAGCGACCATTGACATCAGAAGACGTGGCACGAATTGTTGGGCACGAAATCGAAATACTGTCACCTGCCACCCTTTGTCCACGGGTCAGTGATCCCAACAGCTCACCCGCGGTACCACTTGTTCAAACAATAGTCCGCGAAGAACTACAAAATCTCGGAGTTCATTCCGTTTGCTCTATTGCAACTCCACAAGTCGCTGATGGACCTTATCCTTCGTCTAGCCAGCGGTACCCTCCAGGCTATCGATACCCTGCCGAATGGCGAACTGCAGATGATCGACCGATCTGCTTTGCCTGCCGTCGAATCGGTCACATTGGTCGCAATCGACGAAACCATATTCCTTCTACACTTCCGCGACCGATCTATGGTTATTAGAGTTCCGTACAGAGCCCACGCCGTCTCTAGCGCCCCCTTGGCCAGCAACCACCCGACGGCTGCGCTACTCCTACATGGAACACTTCCTCACCGTCATTCTGGCGTCGCCAGTCCCGTTCGCCACGAGCTCATCGGACGTCGTCAATATCGCCTCAGACGTTCTTCCCCGGAGAACTAACTGCTGCAGCTCCCGTAGGTGATGCCGCACTGACGACTCGACCTGAAAATCCTCCGCGCACTTTACCGATCACACAAAACTTGATTGACATTATAGTCTACGGTGTAAACATTCCGGTGTTGATCGACACTGGTGCGCCCAACTATCTATGATTAGTGCCCAATTGCACCGTCGTATGAACAAAGGGCTCACTCCTGCCACATCACGAACCCTCCGCGTCGCCCACGGAAGAACGCCCGCCGTGCTCGGAATGTCCGCTGCTCGCGTCAGCGTCGCAGGGGGATCTTACCACTGTTTTGTTTGCAGTTTTGGAACCATGCCCTCGCGACATCATCCTTGTATTAGACTTCTTATCATCTCATTCCGCCCTCTTTGAGATCGCGTCAGGTGTGATTCAGCTTCAATTGCCCCAGAGCTGCGACATTCCACAAGATACACAGCCACGCTTATGTTCCCTCGATGACATCCGCCTGCCACCGCAGGCCAATAAGTACGTTACTGTGGCCTTAAGTGACATAGTTGACTTTTGGTGAAAGAAATGGAGCTGGCCAGGCCATGTAATGCGTAGTGTAGATAACCGGTGGGTTATTAGAGTTACAGAATAGGTCTTAAGGGAAGGGAAGCGCAGTCGAAGAAGGCAGAAAACTAGGTGGGTCATGGAATTATGAAGTTTGCAGGCGCAAGTTGGAAGCAACTGGCGCAAGGCAGGGGTAATTGGAGATGGTAGGGAGAGGCCTTTGTCCTGCAGTGTACATAAAGATAGGCTGATGATGATAATAATAATAATTATTATGATGATGATGATGATTGCAGCCGTTTCTCATATATCCGTGTATGCATTGAAGACGACAAAGTCACGAAGTAGCCGCCCTCTTGACAACAGGCGTAAGAAAATGATGTTGCATTTGTGCGCAGCACAGCAAGTACTAACGATACACATTTGATCTGAAGTCACTGTAGCTTTTTATATATATATATATATATATATATATATATATATATATATATATATATACGCCGCATTCATACATATCCTTCCAGGCAAAGGTACCCACAAGATATACGCTGCCGCGCATTCGTTATTGTTGATCGAGTGCCATGCCTGCGTGAACGCGATGCCGAACGCTTTGCGAATGCAGGAATCGACCTGCCGATGCGCTCGCGGGGCAATTTCTTGTTGCGGAGCATTTATTGCGACTCAACGCAGCTGCGTTCCCCAATTTTACCCACTGGGGAGCACGCCAACAGCGTGATAAACCCGAGAACGCGAATACTGCCTGCATGCTAAAGCCATTCCTTTTTTATCGACGCACACCGCTGTATTTGGCAAAAAAAGAAAAAGAAAATACTGGGGATGCACGATCGCACATTGTAAACTCTGTCGCTCACTTTCTTTGCACCTAACATGCAGCTGCTTTCTAGGTATGTTTCCGCAAGGTCCAATCCCTTTCATCCGTTCTAGTCTTGATCGCCAAAGCGGAAGCAAATCGCAGCGGGTGTGGCGATGTATGCCAGCACTACTATTAAAGAAGGGCTTCGTGCGCGGAGCTTGAAGAATACACTCGGCAGTCGGATGCGCCGGTGGCATTAACTGGACTACTCTCCCGCCAGACACGGCAGGTATTTAGCATTAAATAAACTGGGGCAGCCACGCATCGTCGGCCGCCCACGCTTCAATTCAACGCGATGCGGAAAGCGTACCTGCGTCAGGCAGCTCTACCCGGTGAAGATCACAGCTGAAATGCGAGCGACGACCACGCGGCGAGTGGGAACCGCAATCTTGCGCTCACCATAGTTTTCGTGTTTACATTTGAAAACCTCATTGGCTCGAGCCACGCGGAGCTAACGGAAACGACCGTGCGTATGATATACATAAAGGTTTTTCTGTTCCATTACGCGATAAGTGATGTCTCTGCAAGGAGCGCGATCGGGATTTATTGTGCCTCGTGCGTAGGTGCGTCGACACACACACATATATATATATATATATATATATATATATATATATATATATATATATATATATATATATATATATATATATATATATATATATATATATATATATATATAGAGAGAGAGAGAGAGAGAGAGAGAGAGAGAGAGAGAGCGAGAGAGATAAACAGCATTTCTGACGATAATAATGTCATAGCGTACCACCGCCATTGATTTGCGATTGCGTTCCTTGATTACTTAGCGTTTTACGTTCGCTTCTTTTTTTATTCGTACATGTTACCTGCTTGCGACAGCGAGTCAGTGTTACGTTCCCTGCCTGACAGACATAAAGACATAATAAAATATGCATCTCCAATCAACAAGACAGACTTGCACATGTGCATTCTGAATATTGATTATTATTAATTAATTATTAATAATCACACAAAGATATGTACACTGGGTGTGGTTTAAAGGTGGGGACCTATAACTCTCGTAGAAGTTATACATACGCTTTTATATGAACATTAGAGCGCGTGAGAAAAAAGGGCAATGTGTGAGACAGTACAAATATGGTACATACTCATTGAGCAAGCGACACGAGCAGAAAAGAGAGAAGCTTAGTTTTGTAGTTGATCATCTGTTGGTAATTTATTCCAGAGCTGGGATGCGGCGCGCGAGAATGTAAATGATCCATAATCTTGCACCTCCACCGCACCTCCACCGGAGCAACCGCACCTCCACCGGTTGCTGCTTTTAGTTTTCCGGATATGGGCTCGCAGAGCGGCCCCACGCTGAGCCGGTGTATGGTCGGCGCTGCGGCGACAGGTAGCGGCCTGGTGACGGCGAACGGGACGGTGGTCGAGGGCTCCAATGAGTTGCGGCGAGGTAGTCGGCGATGTCACGTGGGCCTTCTCTAAGCTGTGGACGCGGCGCGTTGACGGCGAACCCTCTCAGTCCCAAGTCGCGGTATGGGCATCGGCGATACACATGGCCGGCTTCTCCGCAGTGATAGCAGAGCGGGCGGTGGTCGGGGGCTCGCCAAATGTCCGTCTTTTTCACGTAGGTGCACTGGGCGACGGGTGGGCGTGCTGGCGGCGGCGGCGGCGGACGACGGAATTGCGGCGTTGCAGGGCCCTGGCGCGGTCGCGGAGGGGGGCCTTGACGGCGTGCGACGGCGGCGTAGGTCATCACTCGTGGCTGGGGCTGCGGTAAATGAGGTTGCACCTCAAGGACTCGAAGCGATCGGTGAACCTCATCTTTGAAGATGTCGGCGATTGAGGCCACCTGAGGCTGCGACGAAGGCAGTACCTTGCGCAGTTCTTCGCGCACAATGGCCCTGATAGTCTCTTGCAGGTCGTCGGAACCCAGTCCTTGGATGGCGTACTGCAGCGTGAGCCCCTCGCGGTTATATTGCCGGGTGAGCATCTCCAGAGTTTTCTCGATCGTCGATGCCTCTGCAGAAAAATCAGCTACGGTTTTTGGCGGGTTAGGAATAAGTCCGGCGAAAAGTTCTTGCTTGACTCCCCGCATCAGGAAGCGGACTTTTTTCTCCTCCGACATTTGCGGGTCGGCGCGCCGGAAAAGACGGGCCGTCTCCGTGACGATCGCGATCGTCTCGTTTGGCAGCTGGACTCTGGTTTCTAGTAGTGCTTGGACTCGCTCATTTCGAACGACGCTTGTAAACGTTTGCAAGAAGCCGCTTCGGAACAGGTTCTGCGTCGTGAAGGTGCCTTCTCGATTCTCGAACCAGGTCCTGGCGGCGTCTTCCAATGCGAAATAGACATGCCGCAGCTTGTCGTCGCTGTCGTATCGGCGCCGCCGCTATCAGTGCGTGATCGACGAAAGACAGGAGACGACTGTAGTCCAAAACGCCAGCAAGGGGAAAGAGCCCCGTCTTTATTTCCACAGCGGTTTAAGTAGAACCAGCGTGACGTCAGTGACAAGTGGTTCCATACATGCGTCAGGCGCAATGGCTCGGCGCGCCCTGCGGGAGCGTGCTTTCAGCCGCAGAGAAATACATTCCAGCACATCCCCCCTTTTGCAAAATGAAAGTGGTTTTCGCGCATGACATTTGGCACACCCGCACATGAACAAAAAGCAAGAACCCTCAGTGGTAATCTACCACGAACAGAACCTTATTCATCAATCCCGTATCGAACTGGTCGCTTAACCACTCTACCAGACTTGGTCACAGTCACTGAAGCAGAAGGTACTAAAGTTGAAGTCATAGCCCCCGATGCTAAAGGTAACGAATCTGTTAAGGTAGCGGGTGACTCCTGTTCATAAAAACCAATTCGGATGAATCACTTTCGTTTGGAAACTCGTAGCTGCCTTCTGCCTTCCTCTGTTCTGGCAAGTGGTTGAGCATTCGTCGGTTACGCCGCAGCGTACTCCCATCCTGGGTGCGTATTATGTAGGACCGCGGTGTAGCGGCTGTGGCTAGCACCGTTGCTCTAGGCTTCATGTCCGTTACCCAAACGGAATCACCAGCTTTTAGCTTGTTCAATTCTCGGGTTCTGTGGGGCCTGTTGTAGTACCGTGCTTGTAGCTTCTTGTTGGCACTGTATTTGGCCGCAAGATTACGCAGCGGTGGCTGCACTGGACCACGCAGCTGCGGCGCTATTGGAACTCTTGTCCTAAGACGCCGGCCCATGAGGATTTCAGCCGGACTAGGGCCCAGAATGCCTGGGGTTGCCCTGTAGGCAAGCAGAGCCAGGTACGGGTCCTTAGATTTAAGGATCAGGCGCTTAATTGTTTGCACCATACGTTCAATTTCCCCATTAGCCTGAGGGTACCTAGGGCTAGTAGTGACGTGACCAAAGCCATAATCATGTGCAAACTTATCAAACTCTGTACAAGAAAATTGTGGTCCATTGTCTGTCACTACGGTCTCCGGGATGCCATGGCGTGCAAAAATGCTTTTTAGCCTTTCTATCACCGCCCTAGGTTTTGTTGAGGGAAGGAGGGCTACTTCCGGATACCGTGACAGGTAGTCGACCACGACAAGATAATGACAGTTGTTAATAAAGCACAAGTCGACCCCAACTCGTTCCCACGCGAAACTTGGCGTTGGGGTTGAAATTAATGGCTCCGAGTTCTGGTTGACAAAGCGCGCACAAGTAACACATTCTTTCACTTGCCGCGCAAGTTGTTCGCCGATGCCTGGCCACCAGACCAATTCCTTTGCCAAAGCTCTAGTTCTCGTGATTCCCTGATGTCCATCATGTAGTTTTTTTAGTACTTCCTTTCTTAGGAACTGAGGTACCACCAGTCTGGTCCCTTTTAGCAGCATGCCATTGCATTCGGCAATTAGTGCTCTTTCCTGC
This sequence comes from Dermacentor variabilis, assembly GCF_050947875.1. Classification (NCBI taxonomy): domain Eukaryota; kingdom Metazoa; phylum Arthropoda; class Arachnida; order Ixodida; family Ixodidae; genus Dermacentor; species Dermacentor variabilis. The sequence continues at coordinate 204,969,390 of NC_134568.1, forward strand.
CAGTACGGAACTAAGTAGCAAGGAAGCTTTGGTTTTTTTGGCCAGCCTTGGCGACATAACTTAAGCAAGGCTTGACAAACGACGTCAGTCTTTTGCACATCGCGTATTCTGTTAACAAAATTGTCACCCATTTGAAGCCCTTGCACACATGTTTTGACGAAAGACGACACTTCCGAGAAGGTCAGTTCACCGGCTAGTTTATCTGCTTTCGTCGGTGCTCTTGAAAGAGCGTCCGCCGTTATCAAGCGTTTACCGGGAACGTACACAATGTTAAAGTGATACCGCATCAGCCGCATTCTGAAGCGCTGAACCCTTGGCGGCAACACATCAATAGGCATTTTACCAAGCAACGAAACGGGAGGTTTGTGGTCTGTTTCAAGCATCACCTCAATACCGCTTATGTATTCGTCGAATCTGTCGGCAGCCCATGTTAACGCTAGTGCCTCCTTTTCCACTTGCGCATAGCGTTGCTCAGTTTTCGTTAGTGACCTTGAAGCAAACGCTATCGGCCGGCGCTCGCCATTGCGTTGTTTCTGGAAAAGGACGGCACCGAGACCGTAAGACGAGGCGTCCGCCGAAAGAATCGTGGGAAGGCGTGGATCGTACATAGCCATGCACTTTGCTGAGCAGATAAGAGATTTCAAGCTTTCATAAGCCGTGTTCTGAGCAGGGCCCCAAGACCAGTCTGTCTCTTTCTGCAAAAGCTCCCGTAGCGGGGCAGTGGTTTGCGCCAAGTTCGGCAAAAAACGGCCTAGGTGGTTGGCCATGCCCAGAACGCTGCGTAATTGCGATATATCAGAGGGTGCTTTCAGCTCTTTAATGGCTCTGAGTTTGGCAGGATCCGGCTGTACGCCTTCCTCGCTGAGTAAATGGCCCAGAAAGCTTATGCCTCGAACACCGAACACACACTTTGCTTTGTTTAAGGTAACGTTAGACTGGGCCAGCTTAGCTAAGAAGTTCGATAGTCTAGAGTCATGTTGCGCTTTGCTGTCGCCCAAAATGAGAATATCGTCCATCAGGTTAACGACGCCAGGAAGGCCTGCAAGGATTTCAGACATTCTTCTTTGAAAATACTCTGGAGCTGATGTAATCCCGAATGGCAACCTAGTGAAACGGTACCGCCCAAACGGTGTAATGAACGTGGTCAGCACTTCTGAGGCCTTGCTGAGTCGCACCTGATGGAAGCCGGAATTCGCGTCTAATTTGGAAAACCATTTTGCACCGGCAAGAGAGCCCAGTGCTTGGTCGACAGTAGGCAATGTGTATCTTTCTCTTAAGACAAACTTGTTCAATTGCGTAAGGTCTACGCAGATCCTTACATCTCCCGAGTGCTTTTGTACAGGTACTATGCCGGCACACCACTCTGTTGGCTCTTCGACTGTACGAATGACGCCCATTTGTTCCATCTTCTCGAGTTCTCGTTTTACAGGCTCCTGAAGCGGTATAGGAATTCTGCGCGGTGCGCTTATTGCAAATGGAACAGCATTTGGTTTAAGCCTTATTGTATACTCACCCGGCATAGTGCCCAAGTTGTTAAAAACATGAGGGCACAAAACTTCGTAGTTGGGTTCCTTGTGAGCCACAGAGTCAACGAACTTGACTCCCAACGCTTCGAGAGCGGGCAAACCCAGGAGTACATGGCGCAAAGGACTGACCACATAACACGTTTGGCGCGAAGTTTGTCCGCTCCAAAATATATCCGCCTGAAACTTGCCCAGAACATTTAAGCGGTCACCGCCAGCGCCAGTCAAGACCTCGTCGGCCTTTTCCAAGCTCGTGGGAAGTCCCGGAAATCATGCTGGAATTACGGACACTTCTGCGCCTGAGTCGACCTTTGCAAAAACAGGCACGGAGTTAAGTAATACCTGAACGTAACGCGCTTTGGCGCGAGGCGCCCCGACCGCGCCAAAAAAAACCTCCCCACTGTCCTTTTGTACAGACGACCCTTGTACCTTTCGCTGGTAGCCTGGAGAAGTTCCTTTGAGGCACGCCTTGCCGAAGTGTCCCTTTAAGCCGCAGTTGAAGCACCTCTGGCTTCTCGCTGGGCAGGCTGTCCTTGGGTGCGAGTTACCTCCGCAGAAGATGCACGGTCCCTCGGAACGAGCTGATGTCGGCCGGGTTTCCTTGCTGCATTGCAGTTTTCTGCGGTAGCCCACTGCGTCGACATTGACGTCCTCACGTGGCTTGCACGGTGTGTATTCGTGGACTTCGTTGCAGTTTCGAAGTTCTTCTTGCTGCTGCTGAACGGTCTCTTTTAGGCGGGCCCTCGCCAGAGCTGTTGCGAGAGACAGCTTGGGATCCATTTGGAGCGACTCGGAAAGTTTTTCATCCCGCAGGCCCACGACGAACCGGTCCCTGATGAGGCGCTGCTTGAATTCTCCGAAGCCGCATTTGTCCGCCAAGACGTGTAAAGCAGTCATAAACTGGTCCATTGACTCGCCAGGCATCTGGTGCCGCTTGTGAAAGCAAGCGCTGTCGTAGACAACGTTGCTCTCCTTGATGAAGTAATCGTCGAACTTCTTTTTGACCAGCTCAAATTTCTTCGAATCTTCTGCAGAAAGACTGAAGGTGGCGAAGATGTCCCTTGCTTGTCGACCCATGGTATAAAGCAGAGTGCGTACTTGTGCCTCTTCCGGGCGCTCATTCAGGCCCGACGCATAGCGATAGTCGTCGAAGTGCAGTATCCACGCCGGCCACTCTGAGGTAGTGTCGAAGTCCAGCGGTGGCGGCTGCTGAAGACCCGGCGGCGATGCAGTGGCCATTGCAGCCTCCCTTTCTGACGACGTCCCGACGCTCTTTTCAAAAGTGGGTGGATCGCATAACCTCTGACACCATGTCGTATCGGCGCCGCCGCTATCAGTGCGTGATCGACGAAAGACAGGAGACGACTGTAGTCCAAAACGCCAGCAAGGGGAAAAAGACCCCGTCTTTATTTCCACAGCCGTTTAAGAAGAACCAGCGTGACGTCAGTGACACGTGGTTCCATACATGCGTCAGGCGCAATGACTCGGCGCGCCCGGCGGGAGCGTGCTTTCAGCCGCAGAGAAATACATTCCAGCACACTCTTCAAGATTTATATCCTGGGGTATACGAAAACCGGTGACCGACCTTTCCTATAAATCACCACGTTATTCGCTGCCCAATACTGAATATGGATATGGTGGTGGTGGTGGTGGTGCTGAGTTGTAGCAACAAGCGGGTTTAGCATGGCGATCAAGGCCGGCAATTGCTCAAACCGATGGTCTCTTATAGAATCACTGTGGTGCTTCAGCACATGTCCATCAGAGCAGTCTCTCTTAAGAAAGCGATGAGACGTGAAGTTTCTTTGCGGGCTATAACTGGTCCTTCGGTTGCAGGCACGTATGCGGAAGTTCCTTCTTTGCAGATTTTCCAGGAGAGCATCCCTCTCATCTTGGAATTTCGGGTACGACCAGAGAAAGTGTTCAATGTCTCCTGCCTCGTCGCATGTCGTACAGTTCGGAGAATTGATACGCCGCGTGCTTGTGTACTAGCAGATCCTGTTCTTTTTCGATATAGAAGTGAAGCTTCCTCTCGACGAAATATCTTGGTTACGCGTGGCATATGTGGCGGAACACAAAGGAACCTAAAGTGATCTCGAATGTCAGATTTCTTAACTTCATTACTCTTTGGGCCCTTGACTTTGGGAGGATGATGGAGCGCTGCGTATACAAGAGCGTCAGCTTTTTCGCTGCCACCAATGCCAACGTTGGAGCGAATCCACTGAAACTTTACTTTGAAGCCTTTGTTGCTGAGTTCTTTCACGAGGGCTAGTGAATTGCGCGGGAACTTGATGGGCGGTAGACCCCGTGAGAGCTGTTGCAACGCGTCCTTTGGGTCTGCAAGGAGGACCACATTCTGTGGAAGCGATGTCTTTAGTTTGCGCAGAGCAGCAGCTATTGATCGTGGTTTTGGCACATACCTAAAACTCCATAAGGATAACCTAAGTCCATAATTATTTCAACTAGAACAAGGCAACACCGTGAGATTTGCTGCCACCTCAAGAAACACCGTATCATTGCGCATGAACCATCGTCACCATATGAAAAGGTCAACACCAGTTGCCCACACAAAACAAAAGGAAGCGCGACTCGTGCACGAAACAACGAACACAAGCTAGGGCCCTGACTACATCAACGTCCACTAAAACCAGCCAGAATGTGCTTTTGCATCAGGATGACGCGCTACAAACGATGGATAAAGAAAGGCCGAAACAGTTGCGGACGCTAGTCTGCTGCCGATTGCATGGCGGCAAAGCACTCAGTTCCACAGAGGCACCTGGAGCGTAAGAGAAATTGTTAAAGAAGGTATGAGGAAAGGAATTATTTTTAACCAAAGGATAATTAGTTTGGGGCTGAAAGAACATCGAGACTAAACGAAGGTGACATTCGAATGAAGCACTGGGGTACCTCATAACCCAGTAGTAGATCAAAGTAGGCACTGTCAGTTTGACACTCGTCCAATATGCGTTACTGGCAGTACTTGGCCGCTGAAAAATAATTGTTCAGTGGGTGTCAGCATGTTATTCAAAGTATAGGCGGATGCTTCGCTAACCCGTTAAAGGGTGGCATAAATAAAAACCAGGCAAGTTGAGTGGCACTATCGGCCCGTCTCTCATTGCAAGAGCACGCCTGTACTCGAGAACGACGCGAATGCGTGACGGAAGGTCGCAGCGGGCAAATATACTCGGCGTGAGGAATTCTGAGAAACTGGAGTGGCGAAAATTATGAAGTAGACTTCCATGCACGGCTCATGACTTTTTTTTTTTTAGGCTTGCACGCGTACATAACTGTACCCTATACGCGCGGCATTTTAGGAAGACGTACACGTCGAGTGCGTTCCATGCTGTTTCTCTCGTTTCGCAGCTCTAGGGCTTATAACGTAAAGCTATTCCAATTTGCTTTTATTCTAATCTCCTGACGTCAAATTTACGTAACCACCGAAGCAAGCTTCGGGCGGTAATCTGTAGCGTTGCTTGAAAAGCTAAATCCAACGCACTTCTCGTTTATAGGATGTCATTTTTTTAAAGCGAACAGCATTGCCTGCATTGAGCAGTTTTAGTTATCTAATTGGCTGACAAGAAGCGAGGAGCACGCTCAAGGGGAGAGAGTTTCGATGGGGCTGAGCCAGCACAGTGAAAGTAGATAACCGGATGAGGAGGGTGGTGCCGGCGTCTGCGATTTATCCGCTTCTCCTTACTTAGCTTGACGTTGCTGGTAGAAAATCGAGACGGCGTGCAACGCAAGGTTTAGAATGCCGCTAAAACGGATCCTCAGCAAGGAAGAGTTGGCAAAGCGATGTCGTATACGTGCCGAAAGGGCTCAATAATGTTATACTGCCACGCAAAACTTTTTATATTACGCAAATAAATGCATGTTCCTCGGCAGTTCCGAGTAGCCAGTCTCAGAGCGATCGGCAGGCAGCCATTTTCGCTTCTTTTCGGAACGGGGCAGCCTTCGGCTATTCAGAAAAAAGTCAGTTTTGTTCGGCATATTAATGCATCGTTAACGCGTACGCGTCACTTTGACGCGGTGAGTTTTCGCGGTTTAGTGACGTCGCGTGACAGAGAGAGACCAAGTGCTACTGGTCAAACGACTCCTTTTGCGCTAATGGCGAGAAAGACGCCAGATCAGAAATTAGTATTTTTCTTTCGTTCGGTCTAATTATGCATAATCAGTGTGCACATATATCAGATGGGGCGTTCTCGTGGTTTTCGTGACGTCGCGTGTCAGACAGGCGCGGTAGGGGTGGCCCGGAAATTTTTTGACCAACCAACGAGGACTGACTGCAGAGCTGGAACAGAAAAGTTTCGAATAGCTGTACGTTATAGCGCCCTCATTTTAGTTATGGCTTATAAACTTCGCCAAGAAGCGCACGTTGCAATATTGTGCCACACTTCCTCACATGCATTAAAGGACGCTGAAAAGACGCTCCGAAAGAGAGAGAGAGAGGGATATAAGGAAGGCAGGAATGTTAACCAGTCAAGATTCTGGTTGGCTATGCTACGCTGGGAGAAGGAAGAAGGGGAAGAGAGAGAAGGGAGAGAGGGTACAGAGACGCTGCGAAGGAAGTGAACACAGCAGCATATAGGCTGAAAACAAAAATTTCTGCGCTGCACTTGACGCCCCGTTTGGAGACCATTTGTCAGACAGCCATATAGGGTTGTCACAGCACGCCCAGATTTCTTGTTTTCCCCCCATGAAATACATAAACACCCTTAACTCCAGCGCCACTCTCAGTGTGCAAGGAACAGGAACACGTAGAGCCCTACCTGCTGCTCCTTTTCGTACTCGAGCTTGATGCGCGCCTCGATGCACTCCTGGGTGGAGGCGAAACTGCCGCTCTGCGCTGCGTCTCGCATGTGACGGTGGTACCAGCCCACAGCAGTCGCCATCGACAGGAACAGCGAAGCAGCTGCAACCTGCGCACGGGGTTCCGCACACCACACGTAAATGGTATTAAGCACTCGTAAATATGCGGTCATAAAAATCTTTATTTCGTTAGTTCTGCCTGCGATAGTATGCGCCTAAAATAGATTTTTGTATTGCAGTTGCGTTTTACGCCTATCCTTCGATCCACGCTCTCTTTGCCCAAAGACTCCACTTGCGCCTGTACTTTTGTACCAGCCGCAGTTGATGCCATTATATGTGAAAAATTAACTGTTAAGTGATAAGAAGTAGAAATGTTCGAATTCTAGCGTAGAGAAAAAGAAAGTGGGCAGCAGGAGGAAGTGCTTGAGAAAGATAGAGGAACCCAGGGAAATGTGGAGAGGCTCTTTTCATTGAGAAGCCAGCACTCGAACTTTTATTGCGGTAGAGACATGTTGTGTGTTGCGAATAGATATGGCTTTCTAATTAGGCAAACGGTCCCATTTTCGGTTCCTCACCTGAAAGGAGTACTGGCATGAACTTTTCAGTGTCACTTCTAAAAGGACAGGTTATTTTACGTGCTTCGGCCACTTTCGATTGTTGGACGATCTCGCACAATTAACTGTGGCGCATACCCAGTGACCCGATTTTTCTACTAGCTTGGGTCACTAGGTATGTGCTGGGCGCTGTCTTGTCGAACAGAGAATATATGGAACGCATAGGTATTTGCTCATGAAAAAAAAAAACAAGAGGTGAAAGGCAGAGAGGCTAACCAGATTAAGGGTCCGGTTGGCTACTCTGCTCAGGAGGATGGGGTAAGGGGCCGAAAAGATAAGAAAACAATATTTAAGAACGAAACACATCAGCTCATAAACTGTATAATTTTTCGATGACTCCCGTTTCTTTCAAAAAAGCACGCCAGCGCTTTTAAAGCAGTTCGAGCCGACGTCGCCTGGGACCAGGGCCCAAGAATTTCGGGGGCGGTTGTCAGTCATGTCAAGCGTGGTGCTGAGGATTTTTCTTTGTGCATTGAAACGACGACAATCACACAGAAGATGCGCTATCGCCTCTTTGCACCCGTAAACTTCACATTCTGGACTTGTGGCCGTTCCGATGAGGTAGGAGTACGCATTAGTAAAACATACGTAAGATCACGCCGTATGAAAACGGTAATCTTCCTGCACTCTCCGTGTGTGGCCGACATGAAGCACCAATACGCAGACAATTTGATGTGAGCTGATAGGGGCTCGCAGATGACGATAATGGGGAACTGATTTATGGACACAAAATGTCGAAAGTATCTAATATCCGCTAATTTTTAAATCCGAATCAACACGGTTTTCAGAAACGGATATCCTGCGAGACTCAACTAGTCTCTTCGTTAATGACATCCGCTCATATCTTGATTAAACGTGCCTATAGACGCCCTCTTTCTAGATTTCAAAAAGGCATTCGCGAAAGTTCCTCATGAACGGTTCTTCCTAAAGCTATCGCGTCTTAATCTTAACTCTTGTGTTCGCCAATGGATGCGCAACTTTCTGACTAACCATCAACAGCTCGTTTACGCTAACCAATGCTGGTTTAATTTATCACCCGTTACCTCCGGCGTGCCGCAAGACACTGTCCTGGGACCACTAATCTTCTTAATATCCATTAACGACTTACCTAGAGGTTGTTCTTCAAAAATTCGCTTATTTGCTGATGATTGCGTAATCTATCGTCCTGTTACTAATGACGCTGATTCTCACGCTCTCCAATTCGACTTTAACGCCATTTAAACCTGGTGCAATAATTAGCTGACATCTATCAACGTCGAAAAAAAACGTCGCTATTTACTTTCCACGGCCGCCATTCATTTATTTCAACTAAGTACGTTCTCGCCGGTGCCGAAGTATGTGCCGTGAATAAGTACATGCGTATTAACTTGTCCAGTCCCCTCGATTGATTTTCACACATTTGCTGAATTAGCAATGACGCTAATCGTGTTCTACGCTACCTGCGCCATAATCTGCGTCTTGTTCCCCCTACAGTAAAACTACTAGCATATTTAACATTTGTTTGACCCAAACTGGAATACGCATGAGCAGTGTGCGACCCATACCAATCTAACCTGGCAACAGCACTGTAATCCATACAGAATCGGGCAGCAAGGTTTATTCACTCCGATTACTCGTACCGCCCTAGCGTCATTAAACTTAAGTCATCTCTGAATCTTCCAACCCTCGAGCACCGCCGCAAAACAGCAAGACTATGCCTCTTTTACAAGTTTAATCACTCGCTGCTTCACCAAACCGTCATAGCCATTCAAAAGCTGTTTACCTCCCTCCAGCTCCCACTACCGCTCATCTCGATTCTTTCTTCGTTCAAACAGCGCAAAACTGGTATCATCTCCTTGCTGAAGCGGTGCACCACTGCAGTCATTAACCGTTCAAGGCATTCATTGAAGAAATGAGCTAGATATGCCCACTCTTCATGTAAAATCCCAAATGGGGTATTTGAGGTATGAATAAATAAATAAATAAATGAATAAATAAATAAATAAATAAATGAGTGAGTGACGTTAGTCCCCTGGCGTCCCACTGAAATACCGACGCGTTCCAGACCTCATTACAAAACTATGATTTCTCACGAGCCATGATTTCAACCAAGGGTTGCAAGCACTGTCCTAAAAGTGTCCAGCACCTGTAGCATGCTTTGCGCAGACGAAGTTTTCATGCTGTTCAGTGTAACGCGAATGGCATTCATGAGGGACCGCGAAACGTTGATGACCTGGAGATCCTCAGCCAACGTCGCTGCAACAGTTGTTACAGCCGTCAAGGTCGTTGCTTTTTGAGGAAACTCAGCAACGCGTTGTACCCTCGGTGGCTCAGGCCATTCTTAAGGACGGGAGACTCCACTTTGTTTTCCTTGTATCCGTCTTGATGATGCTATGCCTTGATGCGGCAACCCGTCTGACGGAAGATGGCGTGTCACTATCTGGAGCTGCAGTTTTTCGTGAACGCTTTCGGTGTCGATGCCGACGTCGCCAAAAAGTGGCGGCAGACTCTCGATGCGTTGAATTGTTCCGCACCATTCCTTTGAGGATAGCGAATTTCTTCCGCACTAGCGGGCAAGTCTTTGATGAGGCCTTGTGAGCACCACTGCAGGTAAGGCACTTTAGAACATCTGTGCGGCAGGTGTCTTCTGAATGGAACTCAGAGCACCGCGGGCACACGACGTTCTTCCCAAAGACACCTTTTACGTGACCAATCTCGCAACACTTGAAGCACTCGAGGGGCTTCGGTCCGAATGGCAGACATGTCCTACTTTGACGTGGGAAGGAAGGCTGCCTCCTTCAAACAAACCCTTCACACAGTTTGTCTTTCCAAATCTGTAAATCTTGGTAATGAAAGTACCTTCTGTCGTTGGTTTGATTAGTATTGACAAGTCGTCCTTCAGGATTACAACGTCGACGTCATAAATGACGCCCGTAGTACCATCAGCGCCTGTAAGGATCATTGATCGTACCGTCACATTGTCGGTCTCAGTTATATTACATAGGCCTCATAAGGATCTATGATGTGACACGTCAGCTGCTATGACATTTCTTCCGCGAGTATATTATCAATGTCCTTAATCATATTTAGTGAGATGTTCTCGAGCAACGAAGCGGGGACATCCCAGTTTAGCGCCCGCAAGTTGGTCGTCGGGTCCACGGGCATGAAGAGCACAATATGCGGCAAGCGCTGGGGTGCACTCTTCATGGTAGAAGCACTTGCCGACGATCGACGATGACGCCTGCAGTAGTCTTCTTTTGGATGTCCTACTCGTCAGAAATTTGAAGGCATCGTCCAAGAAGTCGTAACTGCCCGAGCGTAACTCAGTGGTCTCGCTGTCAGTATCATTCGACGCCCTTCCACGTTTGCTGAACGTTATCCGACCTTTCGGTTGCCTCGGAGTTCTCTTCATCTATTGCCACAAGAGGGAGTGGCAGCTCCCAGAATTGCAAGGAAACAAAGCGAAACAATGGAGACAAAGGTACAAGCATCATATCAAAGAATCACTTACCAAGTTAACTACCAAGTTACGAAGTTACCAAGTTGCTTAGTTACCAAGGTGACACAAGGGCTATGTAGCCTTAAATCTCTTAAAGCGATAGCGCCTGATCCGCAACACATCTCAGCGTCAAGCGTGCCCCGCTTGATGGATAGCCATTTCAACAAAGTAGCAGCCAGAATACTGGGCATAGGTAGAGTTGCTACGGAGTTTGAACTGGGGGTGCAGTGACTACAAGATATACAGTGTCGTGGTGCCACTTGGCATTGTGGTTGGCAGCGAGATTGCCACTTCGTGTTTCCGCTGACGTATCCATAAGGTTTCGTCATTCATGGATAGCATGGAGCTAAGCAGCAGGTTACACAAGAAAGCTATCACTGACTTTGACAACCACCTCCGATGGTTTCTGCCAGAATTTTTTTTCCATTACATGAGAGCTTGAATGGTGAACACCTTACAAAAAGATGGACAGACTTCAGAAAATTTTATCAATACACCACATTATCTTCTTGTTCAAACTTGTTCTGTTAGTAATGAATAGTAACAGCCAAGACAGCCGCCAAAAAAAGTTCCATGAAGGAGAAAGAGATAGGGATAAATGAAAGGACACGCAAGTTCACAAAGACTCAGCGCAGCTGGCTACCTTGGACAGGGGGGAGAGGTGAAGGGTAGAAATATAAAGAATAAGACGAAGGCTAGTGGCTTCACGTTGGTAGACTGCTATAAACAGCCACAGCCATTGCGGTGCGTAGAGATGGCATAAGCTCTACCGTGAAGATATTGTGCCCATTCTGAATGAACAAAATTTTCATGCAAATGTTCCGTGCATCTTGCGCTGTACCTGAGCATACGTCAGTTGCGTGCACCGCGTGAGTGATTGCTTACATTATTTACTTCATCATTTTTCAGTTGTTACAATCTGAAATTCAGCCCTCGTCGCGTTCCCGTATGTCCGTTTGGTAAATGATCCCACCTTTTCTTTATGATTTGTGTTCTCTCAGGGAATTGCAACATGACTTGTGGTCACTCTTACTTTTGCTGTCTCTTACTATATTTTTGCGTTCCTTTTCTTATCTCAATTTTATTGCAATAGCAATTGCATGGAAACTCGAGGCGAATTTTCGGTGCCTGCATCGGCGTCGGCGTTGCCCTCATGTTCCGTATAAAATCCAAGTGCGATAACATCGTGGCCGCGCGCCGTATGCTGCAGGTGCGAGCAAAAGTTAGCGAGGGTGAGCCGAGAAGTGTGGCGGCTTGATGCGGCGGTGTCGTCTCGCGCTCACAAGGACGGAAGGCGGGGAGGGTGCGCGTCGCCTTCTTACGCGCGCGAGAGGGGGGGGGGGCAAGAATCGGGAGATGCGCGAGCTATGATGTGGTGGTTGGGGGGGGGGGAGGGGGCAGTTAATTTGCGTCTCCTTTTCTACTACAGCTTCGGTGACTGAGCGCGGCCACGCGCGTCTTGGAGGCAACCTAAGCTGGGTTCCAACGCTAGCCGGCCGGATATAGCTGATCGCTTCATGGCCGCTGTGTTCTCGCGCGCCTAGTTCGCGTTGAAAAGAGCGGCAGAACGAAATGGAATTCGCTCGCCGCTGCTGCCGCTCTTCATCACGCCAGCGCTCTGATAGCGAGTCATCTTTTGAGATGTGTTCGTGTTTTCCTGTGCGCGCGTCACAACGTGCTCGTTAACGTAGTTAGTAAGCGAATGCTTAAAACAGTTTATGCAGCTGATAACATCTTACTTCGTATAGCTGTATAAAAATTTGCTATCACACTCAATGCTTCGCGTGTCGTGCGAAACTGTGACTTTTTTTGCCAGTCACACGCCGAGACAGCATGGGAACGACTTCTTCACTCAATTAACAAGACAGGGCACTTATGCTTGCTTCCCTACAGCGTGTCATAACGTATGCTCTATTTCGGAAATCTCAATGACAGTGAAACATGAGTCATTTTTTCTATGAAAAACGCGCATAGCTATAGCCTAAGTGAACACGTAGAGGAGAACAGCATAAAGATCCGAACATCATAGTTAGCTTGACGGCACATCCGCCGGCATCGAACCATGCTATAAGCGTAAGTGAACGAAGAAGAATTGTCTTTTATATTCTATCCTCTCTCCTAACTACTTAACATGTCGATCACATGAAACCAGACATGGATCCTCAATATCGTATGCATGGCACTCACAATGGATGCTGAATGGTTGAGTTCCTCTGGCGTTAGAATGAAATCGGCTGCTCGATACGTGTCCGTGGTCTTAACGTCTTTATGGCTGGGAAATTCAAAAAGGGGACGCCAGTTTACGTGTACGTTTTTTTTTCGCTGAGATCCTGGGATAACAAAATTGATCCAGTGCTGTCCAATACGGCATCCCTCATGTCCCGTTATTCCAAAGTTCAGTAATGCCAGATAAATTTCGGGGGAAGGGTTTCCATAAATATGGTCACCGACATGGTTCGATAAAGCTTGATATCTTGATCAATACGTTTTACCTTTGATCAGAATTTGCTTTCAGACTTTCATTTTTTTCGGGACAGCGCGGAAACTGTTTCATCGATACTGCATGGTGTTGCTTACAAAAATTACTTCAGATTAAAAATTTGACGCATGGAGTTTTCTTCGTGCGTTAGTTCAAAGTAAAATGAGGACGTCTCATATTTGTTGTTACACTGTCTCAGCCGAAGCGAGAGCTACCTTGGAAGGTCTACAATGTCTTTGCAAAATATTGAACTGTCGTCCACTTCAGAACCGTATACACAAAACGCTCTTAGCTATAATTGTTCTGTAAAATAATAAGATTGGGTCTGGTAAAAAGAATTTATTGATACGATCGGTAAATATTATTAAAATTCTTCAAAATAGTCTCCTTGGGCGTCGATACACTGCTGCCAACGCAATTCCCACGCCGCAAAGGCGCCCTGGAAGTCAGCTGCCGTAACCTCTTTCAGAGTCTCTGTGAAAGCCCGTTGGATGGCGGGAACATCGTCGAAACGGTGACCTTTGAGGCTTCTCTTGAGATTTGGGAGCAGGAATAAGTCTGCCGGGTTCACATCGGGGCTGTACGATGGCTGCGGCAAGGTTGAAACATCTATCTGGGCCAGGTAGGCAGTCACAACGAAGGAGGTGTGGGCTGGAGCGTTGTGGTGTTGGAACTCCCAGCGATCAGCAATCTCCGGTCGTTTCCGTTTGACGGCTCTATGAAAGCACTCAAGGACCTTTTTGGAGAACACGGCGTTGACGGTTCGTTCCGGAGATACAAATTCTTTGTGGACCACCACACGCTTGTCATAAAAGACAATGAACATTGTCTTTCCCTTGGACTTCAACATTGTCGTATTTTGGGGCGCGGGGAGTTCGCGGTGTGCCACTCCGAACTTTGGCGCTTGGTTTCGGGTTTGCAGTGGAA